>NC_090245.1:66638828-66653828 GCF_037325665.1 Littorina saxatilis
TCGATAAGATTCGATTTTGCTTCATGAAATCATAACATAAACTACTATAAAACAATCCCGTACTTACGCTCAGTCTCCGTTTGCTTTGAACATCAAATGGAAGACAGACAAGTGTTTTTGTTAGGATTTGGATAGATGTTTTTAACACACCCAAGTCACGATATTTTTGCTCTGAAATTCTCGCGGGGTAGCACGTACATGTTCGATACATCCTTGCATATATGGGGTGATGACGGCAAAGCTTCGGCGTTTCTACGTCAACCAAAGACACAAGGCATCGTTGCAAGACCACGCAGTCCGCATTAATTTTGACCATTGTCGCACATTAAGCCCCTACCAGATGCTGGTCTCAGGGTGACACAAAGGAGTACCGGTAGCCTATGTTACGCTTTATGATAAGTTACAAAGTACGATAGAAACTACCAGGACTCAGGGTTTTCAACCCGAGCATGATTGTTATTACATTCTGACTCCGTCGAGTTCGTTGAAGTCTTACGTTTGATTGGACGTTTGATTGCCCACAGTGCTTTAAGGTTCATGAGTACTGAGAGTAACAGCTAGCAAGTCAGAAAACCCAAACCACCCGTTATTTAATTTGATTGATGAGATGACTGAACTCAAACCTGACTCTTGATTCTTCCTGTGTGTGGTTGCAGTATACTGTTGTGCGCAGAAAACGTAGCGTTTCTGTATTCATAAAGTTTCGACAAGTTCCTACAGTTTAAGGCAGGCCAAAAACGTCATTTTTGTTGCATATTTGGTAAAGTCAATACGTCATGCCGGTAGATTTGTATCGCAGTTCGGAAAGTTTCTTTCTTTATTTGGTGTTTAACGTCGTTTTCAACCACGAAGGTTATATCGCGACGAGGAAAGGGGGGAGATGGGATAGAGCCACTTGTCAATTGTTTCTTGTTCACAAAAGCACTAATCAAAAATTTGCTCCAGGGGCTTGCAACGTAGTACAATGTATTACCTTACTGGGAAAATGCAAGTTTCCAGTACAAAGGACTTAACATTTCTTACATACTGCTTGACTAAAATCTTTACAAAAATTGTATATTCTATAAAAGAAACACTTAACAAGGGTAAAAAGAGAAACAGAATCCGTTAGTCGCCTCTTACGACATGCTGGGGAGCATCGGGTACATTCTTCTCCCTAACCCGCGGGGGGTTATCGCGCAATTTCATGAAGAGTTTTTTAAATATTTTTTTTATATAAGATGTTCAAAATAATATACACCAGAAATGGCCACGTTTGTTTGTGTGCCAGAGCGTGTTTGCCTGACATAAACAAAAACCAATGAATATTCATGGTGTAAAGTAAGTGAATGAGTGTGCCAAGGTTTCAAAAGGTGCTTGACTAACGCTTCTTGTCTGATTGGGTAGGCCAATTAGTAGCACAGCTAACAAGGAAGTAAACTGAAGGGGAACATTACGTTCACAATAAGGACACGATTCGCATTGAACTGACCAGTGAACAAAGTTAAGGTACAACCAAAACACAGCTATTGACAAATCAATCATGCATTTAATTGCCACGACAATTGTGGCATAAAGTTCATCAACTAATCCAAAGAACACTGCACGTTGGTCACGGTGATTAAGGCACTGTTGTCATTGTGTCGAAGTCCATTGCATGCAAGTAATCGAATTGACAATTATGGTGATGGTTGTGATAATTAGTGACAAGTAAGTGTATCCCAAAACACCCGGATACAAGGTTTGAAAATGAGTACTCAACATACAAATCTTCAATTCTCAAAGTTATCTTGGGAAAGCAGGGATCCAGCATATTACTGTTGTTGTTTTTGGGTGCAGAAAAAAACCCCACATCTTTGCTTGCTATGGTTGTTCCAATACACAGAACAATAGCAGGGCTGTGGGTGTTTTGAATTACAAAACAACAACACACCCACTCAAAGAAGCGTCAGTGCTTGCAACATATATGGTACAGCTATGATAACATGATCACATCCGACAACAGTACAACTACATTCTTCACATCAACAATATTGCAGTCGTCTTAATAAATATTAAGAGTCTAGAGGAGCAGCACACACACAACGGAAATGGAATCTTGATCTGTCTCTTAATCGATTAAAGAACAACGCTCATAGATAAGCACACACAGATACAGCCAGCGAGCCACACACACACACACACACACACACACACACACACACACACACACACACACACACACACACACACACACACACACACACACACGCACACACCACTATTCTACTCGCTACAACAATACATCAAACAAAATAATTATAGCGGGACAAACATTGCCTCTGAAATCTTCAATAAGAATTCACATTTTTACTATGTACAAACACACGAGGTAATAGTTTTCTTAGAATGATGACAGTGGCAGTCTCATACGAGATAGTGCACATCATTATTATTTTATGTTAGTGCGCGAGTCATGAATCTTAAAAAGTGTGCGTTTTGTACTCCAATTCACATACATCATAAACACAAAGTCAATTGAAGGTAACTAAATACATCATTCCATCAATGAATACATGAACAAAGAAAAGAAAAAAGGAAAGAAAGGAAGAAAATATCAAGGAAATAATTAACACATGCATAACTAAGTAAATACATAAATGCACAAATGCAAACACTTTACTTTAGAAAAAAGCACGTAAGTTGAGTGACTGGGCAATAGAACGTTATGCCGACGGACGTTATGATTATGCCGACGGACGTTACAATGATGCTGACGGACGTTATAACTATGCCGACGGACGTTACACTTATGCAGATTGACGTTATATCTATGCCGACGGAGGTTATAATTATGCCGACGGACGTTATAAGTATGCCGACTGCCGGGACTGGCGTTATAATTTTGCCGAAGGGCATTATATGCCGACGGGCGTTATATGCTAAAGGACGTTCGCTGGTTTGCTTACCGCTGGAGTACAAGTTTGCCTACTGAGCAATATCGGGCCAGATCAGCTCACAAGAATAACAGATACAAAGAAGAAAGGTAATGGGATATCATACGATGTTACTGAACATAGAATGCGTAAGTCTGGGAAATCGTTCACTGGAAGTATTATGCAACCCTTTGATTAATCCCATCTTCAAAACATCGCTCAAAACCTTTGGAATTAAGAAAAATGAATAAAATACAAGAAGAACGAGTTCAGAAAATAAAGAAAAAGTTGAACAATTGAAAAAGAAAGTTTGAAAAATACTCTAAAAGAGATTCGAACCCTTAAACGGCGAACGTAACGAATCCGTGGTCGGGCTCTCCACCGACTGCCAGGCTTCGTGGGTTAAAGCCATATGTACTCGATGACTATACACGCTAATTGCTTTACCAACAGCTGGAGACATGCTAAATTAAGTTCCCTGCAAAATATTGTGGCCTAGGACCCCTTCAATGTTGAGATATGTTAATTTTCATTTTGATCTGGATCGTCCTATTTATAGATTTGGCAACAAATGCGCTGTTGACGCAAGGGAGAGAACTCCGTGTCGTTGTTGACATCCTCACTTTTTCAGAGGCTAGAACAAGCTGAAATGCACGTATATGGTCCGCGCATGACGACATATCGTCATTATATGGTCTTATGGTGCGTTTGACATCGATTGTGGGCAAACTATACTTTGTAAACACGGGAGTAAGTTAGTAAGCCTTTAAAATACAAATTCTGACTTCGAGTATAACACGTGAGTTTTCGAGCATGAGGATCAGGGGGGGGGGGGGGGGGAGGGGGTATCAGTATATCGACTCGTCGGTTTCCAAGTCGCTCTGTTCTGTTTGAGGTAAGTTAATGTGAGGGTAAACTAAACTGTTACGTACGAAAGTCACCGTTTTCATGTATGCTTCGTGCGTATTTGTTTTTTGACCGGTACTCCTAATTTTGGAACCGTCGTGTTCCCAAGACTCTGCACTTTCCTTTGATATAAACCTCACTGTGTATAACTGGATCAATCACGTGATAGTCGCTAAAAATGAAGTAATTCGCGTTTTTTAAAAAAATTGTAAATAAGGTGCATAGTGCGACTAATTGGAACCTGGCATTGAGGAGGGTATCTTATCACCTCGACAGTTGGTCTACATCCTTCCGTGCACGTGTACGTATGTTTCTTTTGATTAGTTGCTACATGAAGTAGATATTTTGGAAAATATGAAATGCAAATGGCTGCCATACTTATCATTTTGCTTAACCTATATCTTCTTCCTGGAGGATCACATGAACTTGTAAGATCATATACCTGTGACGCACATAACTCAATATAAGTAAGACACAGGCACTTAACACATAAGACAGCCATTTATGCATAATATTAAAACATTTCGAATGTTGACATAACTTCTAAAAACGGGGCGGACTTTGAGGGGCAATAGCTCAGCACGTGTAGGGCTTTATGCACTTTGATAACATGAACAAAGTAGACGCCCCAAAAAAAAACCTGGATAATTAGTAGTACTGTCTAGTCGAGCGTTGGCTTAATACGAATCATAGATAGATAGATAATTTGTTAATGTGAGTGTGCCTGTGGGATGCTCCTGGGTTTTACGTCAGCTTTAAAACGTTTAAAGGGCATTATTGGTACCGGATAGTTTTCGCAGCAGTGTAAAGCTAAACAGGGAAAAAATTCAAACAAAAAATCAGAACAAGAACAACTCTGGCTTTGCCAGTTAGATACCCTTTGCTTGATATCCCTCCTAAGTGATATTAATTATAGCAAACAAATTAAAGGCAAAAAAAAACCAACAACAAAAAACACACACACGAACACAAACAAAAGAAAACGGAAACAGAAGTAAAAAAAAAACGAAGAAAAGAAGAAAAAAAAACTGAACAAAAGAAAACTAGAAAGAACAAAAAAATCCGCTTCAAATATTTCCTTGTTCCTGTAAAACTAATCCTGGAGTAAGCCAATCTCAAACAGTTGTCGCAGATGAACATAACACATGTTTATTGTCCCTCATGCAATTCTCCCTAACGTGTATGCCAGAAGTATACGGCTGGCCTTAAGAGTATTCCGAGTAAAACAACTCGGCCGTAGGCATAGCCCCTTACTAGGACGTCAAGGCCTGAACCAGTATACAGTTGACCGTAATCAGTATCCTCAGAGCAAGAACTGAAGTCCGTCCATTGAGGTAGTGAACCGGAAGGGGGTGTGGGGGGGGGGGGGCATACAGTGTTAGAACGAGGTGTTTGTGTGTGTGTGTGTGGGGGGGGGGGGGGGATGGTTCCGCTGTACTGTTGTTGATGTACTCTAGAAATGTAATGGACAAGTCGGTCATGATTTGCATAACAATGTTTGTAGCATTGTAAACAAGTCGTGTACATGTTTGTACTCTGCAATCGGAGACCGACAAAGTATAACACGTCTTACTGGTGTCTTTATTTTCAGGATTAAAACAAATCTTGCACCACCGTTACCGTGAATAACGTCACAAGCTCTTGAAGCCTACTATAACAGTTACCTTAAATAAAGTCACAAGCTCTTGAAGCCTACTATAACAATTACCTTAAATAGAGTCACAAGCTCTTGAAGCCTACTATAACAGTTACCTTAAATAAAGTCACAAGCTCTTGAAGCCTACTATAACAATTACCTTAAATAGAGTCACAAGCTCTTGAAGCCTACTATAACAATTACCTTAAATAGAGTCACAAGCTCTTGAAGCCTACTATAACAATTACCTTAAATAGAGTCACAAGCTCTTGAAGCCTACTATAACAATTACCTTAAATAAAGTCACAAGCTCTTGAAGCCTACTATAACAATTACCTTAAATAAAGTCACAAGCTCTTGAAGCCTACTATAACAATTACCTTAAATAAAGTCACAAGCTCTTGAAGCCTACTATAACAATTACCTTAAATAAAGTCACAAGCTCTTGAAGCCTACTATAACAATTACCTTAAATAAAGTCACAAGCTCTTGAAGCCTACTATAACAATTACCTTAAATAAAGTCACAAGCTCTTGAAGCCTACTATAACAATTACCGTAAATAAAATCACACGTTCTTGACGCCTGCTGATGTCGTCATCAGAACAGCGACGATAACATGAATGCGCCAATGCCCACTACTGCACGTGCAAACTTTGTTTGACAGTTTCACAATCAAGTAGGTCATTAACCGTCAGCAAAAACGCATATATAACTTGAGTCGTTCATTCCACCGTCTTTTTTGGTCGGTGATTTCGGTTTGGTATTGTCACCCACGTTTTTGAAGCAAGCCCGTATATCGCACCAATGTGTGTTTAAACTTTTTTTTCTACAAAATGCCGTCTAACAAAATACAAACAAACATCATTTTAAAAACAACCAAAGAAACGTCAAGAAATGTTGTAGGTAAGATCTTTTTTGGAAGAGAGATTGTGTGTTAGTTTTATTATTCACCACGTAAAAGTACAATTTAAGAGCTGTCCATGGCATTTCGTTTCATGGCTGGTACTGATACTACAAACAAAGAACCTGAGATACCTTTTATTGGCGCACCCTTCTAATTAGCCAGTGATGATCAATCTGCACAACACACTTATCATTAAAACACACTTCTTTGTATTTCCCAACTTCGACACATCAACAAGACACGGTCCTCCATTGTGCCATATCTTTAAAGGTCCTGGAACATCTTTGGACTCAATACCAGATTATTATCTCTATTACACACGGGCGCATTTTACAGCGCATTGATATAATTTTAAATCCACAGTACGTGAAAAAACAACTTAACCTTCAAACCATTCATTTGACCTTCAATCTAATCAAAATCATTAAACGCTGTATCTCGAAATGCATGTTCTCTGCTGGAGATTGAACAGATTGCATTTATCATAACCAAATGAGTCACAGCACTAATGATAAGACCTAACAAAAACAAGGGACATAAGCGCGCTAAAATTAGACCACATCTGCATCAGTATGAGAGTTAGTCGGAACCAATCTCCTGGCACCTGAGAGAATAACAAGCATTGAAATGAGCAAGCGACTTTCATCTTCTTATTTCTTATCATACTTGAGGATGAAAGTTGATGTCTATTCTCTCATGCGCCAGGAGAGTGGTTCCCCTTAACTCTCACTTGCTCTTGTTGTACACGACGTCTATATTTCCAGCGATGACGTCCCTTTGTTTCTTTGATCGGATCCTGCCAAGCAAAAAGGACGGTATCGTTTTAGATGTATCATGCTTGGCCAGTTCGGTATGGTTTACTTTGCTGCCTCGCCATTGTCTGAATTATCCAATTCACCGAAAATGTCTTACTCTCGGCTGAAAATATCTAAACATTTGCTAAATAGATCTTGCTGACATAGACGTGTATGTGAATCATAAGCCCTTCCGATAGGATGACACATGCGCAAAGAGAACGTCTTATGTTACCTGTTGTTTTTATGTTTTATTTTGTGTGTAAGTAAAGAGTATTCGTGTCATAACAATTAAGACACGCGCAACGTACGGACACTTTGGGAGATTGTTTGGGAGTCGCCCAATCACATATATGGCAGTGTATTTTAGACGTGCTTGCAGCTTCAGAAGGATTTGAACAGCGTTTGCTCAGAGTTTGAACATCAACAGTCTTGTAAATGGGGTGTGTATTAAACAGCATATGTCAAATACGTAAGCGTAAGCTCAAACAGAACAACACCACAGAATATTCGCAAATTCCTTCACATTGTTCTCTGTAGATTGCTTCCCCTGAGAGTCACGACACAGTAACCTCCCTTGGTTGCATGGGTTAAATTCGACCAGCCAATCCACAAAGCGTAAGTTTAATTTTCTTCACACACATCCAGGTGTTTTTGACTTCCCTTGAAACTGCTTGGTCGCGCTGCGCTTTTTTCGTATTCTCCCTTTGTTATATTTTTGGGTTTTTTTCGGCATGGAAAACTGGGAGCTGCTTCTTCGTTTTATTCGCCACCAGTCTGTTACTGTGTACGCTCATTAGCTCGCGTGGTCGCCTTGGAGCCGCACACTTATACCATGTTTAGTTTCCCGTCGTCTTCTACTTGAAGCCGTCTCATGCTTTGAACGAATGTAGGCATTGCATCCATTTGCAGTTTTCCACCGTCTTCTTTTCAAAGTCTCATACTTATGTCTGAATGCAGGCACTGCGTCCGTTCGAAGTTTCCCACAATCTTCTTTCTTGAAGACGCAAACTTATAACTGAATGCAGGCACTGTAGTTTGTCGTCGTGTTTGTTTTAGAGTCATACACTTGTTACAGGCACTCCCATCGGTGCTGTAGTTTGTAGCCTTTACATTGTTTGTAGGCCACAACTGCACACCACGAATATTCACTGATAAAACACACATTATAATTTATATATATACAGTGACTGCTTCAACGACTTAATCTGCACACTACCACACCACTTCCTGAAAGCCCGTTTCGCGGATCGTTTTGATTTTCTTAAATCGACATTTCACACTACAAACTGCTCCCTGTATGCACTTGCACATATTGCACTGGAACGGAACGCTATGCAACAACCATGTGCATGCCACTGTATCGTAAGTACATGTTGCACCCGTGCTGCGTGCGCCCTGAGAGGCAAGGATCTCCTGATGACGTGTAAACGATGACGTCATCTTCACCATCCGCAACTGGGCCACGTGCCGTAGAGCAACAACCAGCAACACAGGAGCAAGCGAAGACACTGTGGCTGAAACTGAGTTCTGCATCCTGTACTGTTGGATGGATGTGTGCCTGGAAGAAATAAAGAAACCATTATAGAGTATGCATAACAATAACAACACAGTAGGGGAAGGGCTCCTAATATGGACCGCTTTTTGTTTTATGCTGATAACTAGCTTGTTTTCTTGCGAAGAAGTTTCATTTTGTGGTTGGTAGTCCTTCTCTCTTAGGTTAACCGTTAGGCCTAATTAGAGTAAAATAGCTTTGATAGACATTCAGCAAAAATTAAATACAGGAAAAATCCCAAATGGTCCATATTAGGAGCCTGGGCGCCTAATATGGACCAGTTAAGCGGCCTTCACGAATTACTGTAAAAATCCCCCTAATACTTCAAAATTAAGTAGATGTGCAACGCCAAGGCACTGCATACCCCAGCGAAAGACAAACCTCTCTCTCTGTCTCTCAAACACACACACACACACACACACACACACACACACACACACACACACACACACACACACACACACACACACACACACACATACCTCAAGTTACACACGTACAAAAATGCACACTCACTCACTCACTCTCTCACACACACTTCATACACACACCCATACGCACATATAGACAGACGGACATACACACCTTTACAAACAAACACACATACACACACACATACACTTACGCACACGCACAAACACACTCCCACCCACCCACTCTCTTTCTCTCTCTCTTATACAAACAGACACTCACACACACACACACACACACACACACACACACACACATTGACTCACACAAATCTCATACACACAAAACACACACTTATACGCACATACACGGTTGGCCTAGTGGTAAGGCGTCCGCCCCGTGATCGGGAGGTCATGGGTTAGAACCCAGGCCGGGTCATACCTAAGACTTTAAAATTGGCAATCTAGTGGCTGCTCCGCCTGGCGTCTGGCATTATGGGGTTAGTGCATGCTAGGACTGGTTGGTCCGGTGTCAGAATAATGTGACTGGGTGAGACATGAAACCTGTGCTGTGACTTCTGCCTTGTGTGTGGCGCACGTTATATCTCAAAGCAGCACCGACCTGATAATTATGGCCCTTCGTGGTCGGCTGGGCGTTAAGCAAACAAACAAACAAATACGCACATAGACAGACGGACACACACACCTTTACAAACAGACACATATACACACTTCTACACACACAAACATACACACAAACTCATGCACACACACATTCACACACACACACACACTCTTTCTCCCTCTATCTCAGTCTTTCTTACACACACACACACACACACACACACACACACACACACACACACACACACACACACACACACACGAGTACAGACTCATGCACGCGCACACACACACACACACTCTAACACTAACACGTGCACAAAATGAACACACACACACACACACACACACACACACCGCGCGAGAGAAAAAGACTACAGGGAGGCATGACGTCATGATGCATTAATTGACGTCAAAGACTTTTGACCGTGACGTAATCTTCTCACGCGAGCTTTATCCATAGTCTTGAACAACCACACACAAATAGACTTGGAAAGTACAGAATTTCTACCCGTCCAAAGCGGCCTTGGGTGGCGTTTGCTGAAAAAATGGGGGCGACTATTGCACCCACCGTATTTTTGTTAGTATGGTCCCAACTTTTGGTGAACTTCCATCTCCAACTGTAGCACGTAGCCGGGCACAAAGAATCCTTCTTTATCATGTATTATCGGTATAAAAATGCGTTCGTGGGATACCTCCAGCTTCGCTGGGATTATATATTTTTTTTTATATAAAACGATTCAAAATCACGTTTATCGTATTCTTCATCATTTTCTGATTCTAAAAACATATAAATATGTTATTTTCGGATTAAAAACAAGCTCTGAAAATTAAAAATATAAAAATTAAGTAGATGTGCAACGCCAAGGCACTGCATACCCCAGCGAAAGACAAACCTCTCTCTTACTCTCTCTCTTTCTCTCTCTCAAACACACACACACACGAACACACACACACACACGCACACACACACGCACACGCACACACACACACACACCCTAAGTCACACACGTACACACATACACATTCACTCACACGCACTCACTCACTCTCTCACACACACTTCATACACACAAAACACACCCCCATACGCACATATAGACAGACGGACATAAACACCTTTACAAACAAACACACATACACACACATACACACACGCACACACACACACACACATACACACACCCACCCACTCTCTTTCTCTCTCTCTTTCTCTCTCTTTCTCTCTTATACAAACAGACACACACACACATACACACACACACACACACACACACACACACACACACACACTGTACATACGCACAAACAAATACGCACATAGACAGTCGGACACACACACCTTTACAAACAAACACATATACACACTCATACACACACAAACATACACACAAACTCATGCTCACACACACACACACACACACACACACACACACACACACACACACACACACACACCCACGCATACACACACACACACCCCAAGTCACACACACACATACACACACTCACTAACACGCACTCACTCACTCTCACAAAAAACTTCATACACACAAAACACACACCCATACGCACATATGGACAGACGGACATACACACCTTTACAAACAAACACACATACACGCACACACATACACTTATACCCACACACACATTTATACACACACGAGTACAGACTCATGCACGCGTGCGCACACACACACACACACACACACACACACACACACACACACACACACACACACAAATACACACACACACACACCACACACATACGAGTACAGACTCATGCACGCGTGCGCACACACACACACACACACACACACACACACACACACACACACACACACACACACACCGTGACAAACAGTAACACTAACACATGTGCACAAAATGAACACAAACACACACACTGCGCGAGAGAGAAAGACTTCAGGGAGGCATGACGTCATGATGCATTAATTGACGTCAAAGACTTTCGACCGTGACGTATTCTTCTTACGCGAGCTTTATCCATAGACTTGGAAACTACGGAATTTCTACCCGTCCAAAACGGCCTTGGGTGGCGTTTGCTGAAAAAATGGGGGCGACTATTGCACCCACCGTATTTTTGTTAGTATGGTCCCAATTTTTGGTGAACTTCCATCTCCACCTGTAGCACGTAGCCGGGCACAAAGAATCCTTCTTTATCATGTATTATTCGGTATGCACATTTCTCAAGTCGATTACAGTATGGCGTTCACGGGATACCTCCAGCTTCGCTGGGATAACATGATACAACTTAGTGTGCAAGTCAGACTAATTAAAATATGCTTTAGATTTATCTGTTTTGGGTAGATGAGAGCATTATTTGAAACACACCAGGAAACTAAAGAAGCTTATCAAAAACATAGTGAAAATAAGTGAAATTATCAACTTCCACGAAAAGAAGACTATTTGTTATATATTTTTGATATCTCGAGGGCTAGTTATAGGTTATTTTCAGCAAGCTTCTTAATGAATTAATGAAAATAGCCTTTAGCTTTTATTTTCTTCGATTTGTTGAAGGTGGTCCATATTAGGGGACTCACGCATACTTTGAGATTTTGCTATTATTTTTTTTGTGCAGTAGAAACTCGGGGTCAACACTGCTAAAATGTAACAAATACAGTCTTAGCTGTCATATGTAGCACGTTTTGTGTGATAAAAGCTTTGGCTGTGGACAGAAACGAGTCCGTTTTAGGCGGCAAATTTAGAGTGAACGCTGCCAAAAGTGAAAAAAAGAGAAAAAGCCTAACGGTTTTGAAGTTTGTGTTTCTGCAACTGTTTTGACATGTGCAAGTTATCCAGAGAGGGTGAATACAGCGAATGAAATTGTTTTGAGCGCTCTAGCGCCGCTAGTTTGTCAGAACTGGAGGTGGTCCATATTAGGAGCCGGTCCATATTAGGAGCCCTTCCCCTACTTTATTGTCCATGGCTACATTAAATGGATACATTTTTTAGCGTACCCAATCTGCCTGCAACGGATTATAACACACACACATGTTATATACAACACCGTTTCCATAAACATGTTAAATTGACTTTCAAACTTGAGGGAACACCTGTATATGTTCATATTTCAAACCGATTTATGAAGCTTCTAAAACTTGTAACGATAAAAGCAATTCACCCACAGTCAATTTACTTGCATCTAATGAAGGTATACTTATGAGTATACACCACACTAATAAAAACAACAGCCCCATCCTTATCAAACCCAACTTAAGACAGCTTTCTGTTTTCCATTTATACACCTAATGGTTTGAATGTGAGGACTATCCAACTGCTCCCAAACAATTCCTTTGTTCTGTGTGTAACCGAAAATGCATTCCTCCCCCCCACACACACACATGACATACACACACACACACCCACCCACCCACACACACACACACACACACACACACACACACACACACACACATACTTGTGATGCACGTGTGAATATATAGTACTGCTGATGCACAAACATGCAGCCGGCCCTGCATACGACCCAACAAATGCTGAAGCCAAGCATACACACAAACAAGCAGTCGAATCACTAGAGATACATTACTACAATGCTTTTTAACATGCGAAACTATGTTCGAGTGTATAGCGTTTAACATACAAAACCAAGTCTAGTATCTCCGTGTCACAAGCACAAATGTTCGGGCGCAGCTAATTACTTACATAACTATATTCTTTTCCTTTCTGTCACACTATCTGTTTTATGTCCCGATTCCTCTTCCCATGCAACCACGACTCCCTCCCTTGTTTCTCATCACCAAGCCCTTCCCTTCCCTGCCCCCACCCCCACCCGCCCCCCCCCCCCCCACCCCCCCCCCCCCCCCCCCCCCCCCCGAACCCTCCACACACTCTCTCACCGAAGAGGGATGGCGATTTGCAGGCTTAGACAACAATTTGTTTAGAGTACCACGCAATGCAAAACTTCCAGGACAGACAGCGACAACAGACCGTTAGGGGACAGCTTTATGCTCATCCAGAGCCGCCTTGGCTGCACTGCTAATGAAATACCGGTCAAATATTGATGAGCGATCTTTTCACCTGATGCCGGCCTATGCCAATGCCGTGATGGAAATATGGCATGCCATGTTAGGGGTTACACAGGCATGGTACAAAGAAGAGAACTGTAAATTTAGGGGAGAATTGTTTCTGTTACTCCTAATGCTAATGAAATGACGGTGACAAATTGATGAACACTTTTTGTTCACCCACTGCCGTTCTGCCCAAGCGGTGCAAGAGATATTGCATTCCATGTAAGGGGTGACACGATGGTGCTTCAAGCAGCACAAGTTTGGTACGAGGACAATAACTGGACAGTAAAGTGGTAATTGTATGATTCTCTCAGGCTTCGTCGGTCCTGGTGCTAATGAAATAACAGTCAAATATTGATGAGCGTCTTGTTTTACCTGCTACTATGCAACACTTGAAATATGGCATTCCCTGTTAGGGGTGACACGAGATTGACACAAAGAACAGAAAAGCAAAGTTAGTGTGTTTTCCCCCCCGGATGCGGAGACCCTGATGCCAATTAGTGAAATAACGGTCAAATATTGATGAGCGCTCCTTTGTTGACCTACAAGAGGTATGGCATGCCGTGTTAGGTGTAACACAGTAGTGCCACAAGCAGTGAACGTATGGCGTGAGGACGAAAACTGGAAAGTAAAGTAAAACCTTAATGGTTCTCTCAGGCCTCCTCGGCCTTCATATCGATGCAATAACGGTCAAAGTGTGATGGGAACTAAAGGGAAGTGGTAGTGACAAAGGAGAGCCGAGACACAAACGTCTTATAAACTGATTTGGTGCGACGGTAATTAGCCGCAAGTAGCAAACAAACTAATACAACAAAAATAGGGCTGCGTTGTCCTTTGATGCTAATGAAACAAACAATCAAATATTGATGAGCGCTGTACTCTCGCTGCCCTAGCCGTTGTGTCCAAGGTGATACATGGGTTACACACGGAGATAAAATAAACAGTTGGATATAACTGATTGATTCCCCCGAGTTGTGTTGGCGCCGATGCTAACGACATAACGGTCAAATATTAATGAGGGCACTTTTTACCTACTGATGTTCTGCCCGTGCGGTGCAAGAAATATGGCGTGCTATGTTAGTGGTGACATGATGGTATTCAAGCAGTGATAATTTCACACGAGGAAGAGTACTGGAAAATAAAGGGAGACTTTGACGATTCTCTTATTCTCCAGAGCTGCGTTGGTCCTGATGCTAAAGCAATAACTGTCAATTGCT
>NC_090245.1:66658828-66679357 GCF_037325665.1 Littorina saxatilis
TGCAGTTTGTCGTATGGAATATGACAATCACGACGACTGTCGTCAGTTGCTATGTTGTACATCCATGGTTGAAACTTGTAGTTTGAGGTCATACACATTCTGACAGTAAATGACAGGCACTCAAGTCCATTAATTAAGGCACTCAAGCCCCGAGGTAACGCGAGAGAGAAACGGAGTTGTGCCGAGATGCAGATCTTCACACATCTGCTCGTTTCCATGATGGAGCGAGCGTAATGGCGAAAAGAGAAGAATGTACGTGATTGCACAGAAAAAGGAATATCGTTCTAAAACGACCATCCAAACCAAGCCTGAGCAAACATTACTAGAACATGCGCTGACAACTTTTAAAGGTTACATGCATACGTGAGCCATGGTGGCTTTGATGTTATTCTGTGTTTTAATTTGTTTACTGTTTTTACTAACTGATTTTGATTGTTGCTGCCCGTCATCGTAATAAATTGACAAAACTTTGTTCCGGAGTTGCGGGTAGGCATGCGTTTGCATTATTTGTCAACTTGAAGTTGTGGATTTTCGTGAAAATAAAATAAAGCACATGCACAGCTTGTCTATATTGCTGCATTATGAACGCCTATTGACCACAGCCCACATACACTTTCATTTGTTCTTATTTGCTATAAAAAAAAGTGTGCTTTTGAAAAATACACTTCAACAACTATATTACTCGCAAATAACGATTTTCCATTATCGATTAATATAAATATGAATAATACATTCTAAGTCTTGTCTTGCGGAATAGCTTCAAACTGCTTATCAATGTGCATAACATGAGCTTCATGGGGCAGTTTGGGTGAATCGTATTGGAAGCACAAACGAAGATTGCACACATGGTGCAGTGTTATGTGCGCAGTTACCATTCTTACAATGTCGCAGCACTGCAAGTTTCATTTCTTTGGAGAAAAAAAAACCACAAACACACTTCCACTGTACTGTACTGCATTAAAATATGAGCCGATATCCTTTCAACAAAACATAGGCCTACAGCAAAAAGTGCGAAACTATTTAGAAGGGTCCATAATAAGTGTCCTTTGGTATCACCCCTGTAAATACATTGATTTACTCTTAATGTCACCCACAGCTTTGGCATGCAGCAACACAACGGACATCAAATTGGCGCCAAGGGACCAATAAAAACGAGCTTGTGGATGCACGAGCGATCGCGTTTCATCTGATTATTTGATGACGCAATTTGCAGCCATCTTTACAGGGGAGACAATCAACTCTGACACTCAGACGCTTTACGAGAGTTATGCACCAGTTCGACTGGCGTGGTATCCAGACGATGCAGTATAAAACCGTGTTTAATTTTTGACGGGAGACCGTTGTACCGTGTAATTTACCAATTGCCTCGTAACATTTGAATACTTGTGTTGTTTACTCGAATGTCTTTAAGCAATGTTGTGCATCAAAGCAAATATGAACTAACATCGTTGCATTTGCCATTTGACTTGACCAATAATACAGTCGAACCTGTCTATAACGGCCACCAAGAAACCGACCAAAAGCGGTCGTTAGAGACAGGTAATCGCGATAGAAAGGTGAACTATAGAGAAGAAACACTCGTCTGGGATCTTTGGGAGTGGTCGATGTGGGCAGTTGGTCGCTTTTGAGGGGTGGTCGCAGGAGCAGGTTCGACTGTAGTGTGTACGAAACGTTATTTTATGCCCCAAAGCAAGCAACAAAACACAATCCAAATAACATGGAAATATTAAATGCACAAAGAATCCAGGTACAAAGACAAATTAAGACACCTTTTGACAACAAATGTAAAAGTTAACAAGTCGCGTAAGGTGAAATTACTACATTTAGTCAAGCTGTGGAACTCACAGAATGAAACTGAACGCAATGCAATTTTTCAGCAAGACCGTATACTCGTAGCATCGTAGGTCCACCGCTCGTGGCAAAGGCAGTGAAATTGACAAGAAGAGCGGGGTAGTAGTTGCGCTCAGAAATATAGCACGCTTTTCTGTACCTCTCTTCGTTTTAACTTTCTGAGCGTGTTTTTAATCCAAACATATCATATCTATATGTTTTTGGAATCAGGAACCGACAAGGAATATGTCGAAAATTTAATTTTGATCATAATTTTTATATTTTTAATGTTCAGAGCTTGTTTTTATTCCAAATATAACATATTTATATGTTTTTGGAATCAGAAAATGATGAAGAATAAGATGAATGTACATTTGGATCGTTTTATGAAAACATAATTTTTTTACAATTTTCAAATTTTTAATGACCAAAGTCATTAATTAAATTTTAAGCCACCAAGCTGAAATGCAATACTGAAGTCCGGCCTTCGTCGAAGATTGCTTGGCCAACATTTCAATCAATTTGATTGAAAAATGAGGGTGTGACAGTGCCGCCTCAACTTTTACAAAAAGCCGGATATGACGTCATAAAAGGTATTTATCGAAAAAAAACAACAACAAAAAACGTCCGGGGATATCATTCCCAGGAACTCTCATGTAAAATTTCATAAAGATCGGTCCAGTAGTTTGGTCTGAATCGCTATACACACACACACACGCACACACACACACACACACACACACACACACACACATACACCACGACCCTCGTCTCGATTCCCCCTCTATGTTAAAACATTAAGTCAAAACTTGACTAAATGTAAAAATGAAAAAAAAAGTGTAACTGCAGAATGCAGGCTTCAAAAGATACCATAGTCACTACCCCACCCAAACCCATCCCACATCACCCCCTTGTTACTCTTGCTTTAAAACCAAAGGAAACAAAAGGAAAAAAAGTCATTGAGTTGAGAGCGGTTGGAGATTTTTAAGGAGTAGATTTTGTATCCCTTTTCATCGCATCACCTATTGGCACAATTTTAAATCCTTTCTTTAAGATTCTCATAAAAAAAGAGTTGAGGAGGTCAAAGTCGACACAAATTCCCCTCAATGTCTACACTCACTGTCTTCTCCGTCTTAAGATATTCTTAAAACCTCAGGAAAGAAGACGTTTACTCTGTGCGTCGTAAATCCATCCATTTTAGATATTGAGTGACGTAAGAGCCTGGCGCATTCGTCGGATTTCAACGAACACTTCGAAGCAGGTTTACGCATAAGTTCACCCGGCCACTTAAACAAACTAGGGCAAAGTCGGAGAACCTAGGGTGGGTGTGGGGGTGAGGGGAAGTGGAATGATGAATGGGGGGGGGGGGGGGGGGGGAGGAGGAGTTGGGGATGTTAAGCAGAGGGCATCCAACGATTAAAGGCCCACTCTGCCCCGTGAGGGCTGTTCGCCCCACCGTCTCAGATCTGGCCAGACTTGTACATAGGATAAGACCATCTCTCCACTTGGTCACATACCACAAACGAACACGGATGTTGCTCTCTAAGCACGTTGGTATTATTTTTAAGAATTCATGTCATAAAAGGCACCAGTGCCTTTTTTTCAGAAATTAATTCATCAAAAAAGGCCAACGCATCGCAGCAAGCAGTCAGGGTGTTGATTTTTTGGTAAGTGACCAAGTGGAGGAATGGTCTTGTACCATGTTAAACCCTGGCCACATCTGAGACGGTGAATTGAACTGCTCTCACGAGACGGTGGGTCTTTAAGCCTGAGTAGAGGGGTGAGGGAGAAAATGGGGGGGGGGGCAGGGAGGGGGGGGGGAGGGGGGAGCAGGGAGGTGAGACAGAAGGCATTCAAAGATGAAGTCTTGCAGAGTTATTCTGCTACACCGTGTCAGGTGCCGTCAAGGAATTGCTGCAAGAAATGTTTCTATCTTTCCATCTTTATTTGCTACCTGTTCGCAGAAATAGAATGTGATAAGCGCCATTTATGACAGTCCAATTACACTTATCGGTCCATCAGAAAAGAACTTTTCACAAGTTCAGGACGGCTGAAGAAAGAAGTGTGTTGGTGTGTAGATGTGGAGTGGAGTGGTAGAGAGAGAGAGAGAGAGAGAGAGAGAGAGAGAGAGAGAGAGAGAGAGAGAGAGAGAGAGAGAGAGAGAGAGAGAGAGAGAGAGAGAGAGAGAGAGAGAGAGAGAGAGCGAGAGAGAAAGAGAAAAGAGAGAGAGAGAGAGAGGAAAAAAGAGAGAGGGATAGAGAGAAAGAGAGAGAGAAAGAGAGAGAGAGAGAGAAAGTGAGAGAGAAAAAAAAGAGAGAGAGAGAGATAGAGAGAGAGAGAGAGAGAGAGAGAGAGAGAGAGAGAGAGAGAGAGAGAGAGAGAGAGAGAGAGAGAGAGAGAGAGAGAGAGAGAGAGAGAGATCAAATCAAATCAAATCAAATCAAATCAAATTTTATTTTTCGAGGGTTGTTGCATAAGCAATACAACGAGCTTTTTTTCAACCAGCCCTCGCCCAGAGAGGGGACTAATCTAATCACATATTTACACGGATATTAACGTAGAAAAAAAGGTAGAGAGATTGATTGATTGATTGATTAAACTTTATTACAGAAGGATGGAGATTTTAGGCGTTGCCTAGTCTTACAATCTGTCCTTGCTAACTAACATGAATACAAAACAGAACATGAAAACATTATAAGAGCAAAAAAGGTTGACGGCAAAAATAATCATACATATGATAATAAATGGCATTTAAAGGCAAAGAAAAAGTTATAGTATTTGATACTATTAAATACAATAACAGCAATAGAAATATGAAAATAGAAATAATGGTAATGATGATGATGTCATAACGATAATAACAATACTAACTGTACAAAAACAAAAAAAACAAAAACAAAACAATACTAACAGCAATATGATGATAAGCAAGCAACAAACAGCAAGTCAAGTGTACTCAAAAGTAAAGTAAAAAAAAAAATAAAAAAATAAAAAATGTCACAAGCAATAGAAACATAATTATTATGGTCCAAATGAAACAACAACGGCAAGCAAGCAAATTAACAAACAGTAAGTCATTTGTATTTTACAAAAGATACCGACAACATAGCAAAAGGAGGAAAAGAACTACAACAAAGGAGAGAGAGAGAGAGAGAGAAAGAGAGAGAGAGAGAGAGAGAGAGAGAGAGAGAGAGAGAGAGAGAGAGAGAGAGAGAGAGAGAGAGAGAGAGAGAGACACACACACACACAGACAGACAGACAGACAGACAGACAGACATAACAGATATCCAGACAGACGTTTGGTGTGAACAAGTGGGGCATATATATTCAGGTTCATACGGCGGTCTTCTGCGTACAATCATTTCTCTGGATTTTCTAGTCTACCTTTTATGTATTTATCTACGATCTTAATTGTTTTACTGCAAAGACAAATTCTAAGATTTGCCTTATTCCTATCCTCATTTGTGTCTCTTGTTGATAAGAAGACGAAATTGGAATCTCACATCCCTTCCCAGCTACACCCCCCCCCTCCACCCCGCCCTATCATTCCCCATCGTAATTCCCACCTGTAAAAAAAAATGGTCATACCTATTTGCAGATGGAGGGATAAAGCGATTACACCCTGAGGGTGGCAAAACGACCGATAAAGAACGATGATGTTTTCTTCACTTATTCCCTTGCAATCTCATTACAACCCCCGTCCCACCCGCAGACGCCATTGCTGACACCAAGGGAGATAAGTCTTATCACACTCAACACAAATGCAGAACGAGTTACCTCCGCGTGCACTTGGATACTTTACATCATCAGCGGCAGAAGCGGGGACGGGAGCAGGGGCGGGGGTGACATGGGGGGTGATGGCGGTGCTGCCTGAACTCCTCCCCAGCGCCAGTTCCGCCTGGCTACCTGTGCGTGTAAGACAATTCCCAGTGCACTTGGGATCACAGCTTTTAGTGCTGGCACCAAACTTTATATATTTCTTCTCTCCCTCTCAACTTTTTTGTAAAGGGGCACTACTCCATTGCCGATGCTAAGCTACACAATTAACGAAAATCAGACTAAGGGGGACTACTCTTTTTAAGGCTAACATCATTCTGCGGACAAAAACCGCAGAATAGCGTGAAGAAAGAAAGGGAATACTAAAAGATGTTCAGAGATTTGTACAACTGAATACATCTTGCTTGGAGACTGAAATGAAATCAGCAGCATGCCAAAGCCTGTACAAAACATAAGAGGGAACCCACATGTATGAACGAAGAAATAAATGAAGACATACAAACATACGTGGAGAGGGACATTAAGAAAGAAAGACGGACTGAAGAAAGGTAAATCAATAAATAAATCAATGCGTACATAAATAAATGTATTCAAAAACAAAACAAAATACTAAACCATAATAAATGTCAGTGATAATAACAAAAGGCGGCGCATTACACATTTAGTGTTGACTGCAGGGCCAATTCAAAATACCCTTTAACAAGTGTAGGTCATCTTAAAACAAGATCTGGGGTATGATTATTTGTACTTTGAAACATTACCGTATGTTACGGCCTGCAAGACGCATCTATTGCACTCGGCTCGGACCCATGCGGCTACTATACACTAGAAACAGTAGTCTGCAGAACCTAGGTCAAAGACGCTAACGTTTCTGTGTGTTCATTCTTGTGTGTCCAATAAAGTCAACAGTATTAATTTCCAAGAGTCTTATGTGTCGCTACATGCTAACGGGTACCAGTAAACAATACTGGAGGCAAGCATTTCCACTAGAAGACAACAACTGACAGCCGATGGAACGTCCAGCATGTTTAAAGTGTCATGTTTGCTTCATGTGTGGTTTTAATTCTGAATGGCTTTTCCACGAGCAATCAATCTGACAAAGGTCTCCGGTACATTTTACATCAGCTTGTGTTTTTGTTGAGTTTTCGACTTTCCCCCCACAATAAATGCTTTATTTTCTGTTCTACCAAGAAGGCAATAACACATCAAATTCACAACTGTAGTTCTCAACTAAGGGACATTTATTGTGAGCCATCCCTTTGTCCCTGAACATACGGAAATCCCGTCTGCGGACAACGTCACATTTTACTCCTAAATTTCAATCAGTGTTTTGGTTGGTTTACAAAAAAAACGAGCGTAGCCTTTGACATTGTTTAGCGTACACCTTGCTTTTGCCAACACACGCATGGGCTATGCCTCTGTGCACCGATATACAGTCCAACCTGTCCTTGCGACCACCTCTCGAGAGCGACCACCTGTCCACAACGACCACGGTGAAGGATCCCAGACGAGGATCCATGCCTCCTCCTCCCCCCTCCCCACCTGGTCACCACAGTTGCACGTAAAATACCTCGGTCATTCCGCTCTAAGTGCAGTAGGCTGATTACACCTTAACACGCGCAGACATTAGTAGTGCGACTGTTGTTGCTGCTTGTGTTCTCCTGGGAGGAGGAGACCCACATGTCCGTGCAATGAGATAATGAGGTAAATGAAATGAAGAGTCATAGAAATGAAGAGGTGCAGAAGGAAGTCAAATCAGGAGGGAGCGAAACACTAGACAAAGGAGAGGGCGAAGATAAAAGCAAAAGCAGACCAAGAGGGGAAAACGGGACAATCGCATGCTATGTGTACGATTACACACTCACAGACACGCACGCACGCACGCACGCACACACGCACACACGTACATACACACAGACACAGACACGCACACGCACACGCACACGCGCGCACACACACACACACACACGCACACACACACACACACACACACACACACACACACACACACACACACACACACACACAAAATCAGTTGACTTAAAGTGTAATAATCTGAACACCAATATATCAAATTCTCCAAAGATAAAATAATCGGTTCATCAAACAAGACTTGTTACAAGAATAAAGTAAATCCTTGTTGGAGTGAACCATACCTATCAAACATAACAGAAAGAAAATGTTAACACACTTGCGAAAAAGAAACAGAATTAGCGCTCGTAACCTTAGCATTGAAACTGGCAGATATACAGACACTTCTTATTAAAATAAAACAAAGAATAGATGCAACAGATATGAAGCTTCATTGATCAAAATGCATCTAAGAAAATAAAAAAATGGAATAAATTAACGAAGCCAATAATTATGTTCATGATGCACCCAGCCACATTTTGCCAGATGGCAACCTAGAAACAACACTGATACATTTGTCTGTAATCTTTCCCTCAAACACAAACACGCAACATTTTTTTCGTTCTTTCTTATTATTGCACCTGTCAAAGACACTTTTATGTTTCAAGAGAATAAAGTGTATTCTGTTATATTTCACTTCCAACTCGCTTCATTAGTGAAAGTTACATGAATCAGATACATGATATCAGGAAGACAAGAAACCACACACTGCACATAATGCAACCATGCTCTTGAGTTTCGGTATGCGTGCAAGTGAAATGATGCTCTTATTCCAATGGTTCGTGCAGGTTTTTGGTCCTAAAATTCCAGGATTTTTCAAGGGCTCCCAAGACCTTATGAAGAGATAATCTGGCACCCTCTTATTTTTAAAGCTGGCAATGTATCACTCACTGGTTAATGTTTCCATATCATGAAAGCTTCAAAGCAGACGACGGCTTTGAAAGAGACGGACTAAACATGGACTAAGGGTTACTATTACAAACAAATGTTCATGCTGCTTTAGATAAATACAATATTGCAAGTGTGCAGAGCGGGTGGTTGCTCTGTAATCGGACAGCAACCTTTAGGGTTTTAAGGGACGTTTAGGGACCATGGTGATTTTTCAAGGACTTTCGCTGTCTTGACATTGACCCTTTCAAATCCACTTTCAAGGATTTCAAGGTCTTGTACGAACCCTGTATTCCATTTGAAAGCCGGGGCAGATATGTGGGTGAACATGATAGTTACGCGGGAAGGATGACAGCTTTTACTCAAGCCCAGCCAACATTGCCAAACATGCGTTACGAGTAGGCGCCAGATTCATTTAGTGCTAATAACAGACATGCGTTTGTTGTGGTGGATCTTTCACCACCTACTGATAAGGAAATTAGATAAGTATTGTGAACCTACCTCTTTTCACGTTGTTTGAATCAGCTGCAACAAGAACAAGATAGTCAGACGTCAGCATCTTCTGCTAAAAATACATATGTTGTTTTGCAAGGACAACATTGTCTCTTTTTTTTAGCATGTTATGGAGAGCCAAACGTGACCGATTTGTAAACAGAAAGATATCCTAAGCAATGCAAGAACACATTTAGTTCTGTCGATTTGGTTTTTACAATTATGTCCGTAACTTACTTTTCTTACAATGGCGTTGCGTCCGTATCATCGTCGTCGTAATCGTCGTCGTCGTCGCACGATACAAATACGTGTTATCAGTTGGCCAGATTCCTCTGCTATCTTCTTACAGAAGAACATTTCCAATCATCATCATGCATATGCATCAATATCATCATCATCATCATCATCATCATCATCATCATCATCATCATCATCATCATCATCATCATCATCATCATCATCATCATCATCATCATCATCGTCGTCATCGTCATCGTCATTGTCGTGGTTGCCATCACCGCCGTCATCGCATAATGCAAGTTACTGCAGCCCTGAAAGTCTAACAAATGGTGCACTCACCTTTGGCAAGTGATTCTGAAAATGTACTAGCCAGAGAGCAAACCTTACTAGCCAAACCAACAATTTGTTTCAGCAACTTTACTCTCATTTAGTAGATGAACATTTCTACTCGCCAGCTACATTTTACTACTCGCCATGGCGAGTAAAATACTCGCCACTTTCAGGCCTGTACTGCCGCTGGAATACAAGCACACTTCATCATAAACTGTGCCTTTACGAAGAAGTATTAGCAACTTTTTAGCTCACCTGCTAAAACATTGACCACGAAATCCCCGAGTTGGTTGTAAGAGCTGCGACACACGTACGTCCCCGCGTCGTCCATCTCTGCGTGGTCTATGCACAGCTTGCTGACCAGAGCACCTTCCTTCAGTGACCTATATTTCAAGATGACGATGCCTTTATGACGTCGCCGTGACGTGTCTATGATGTTACCATCTTTGAACCAATCAATGTCCTCCGCTATCTGCGTGCCCCCGGTGGCGTTGCATACCAACTCGATGGCTTCCCCTCGCTCCACGAAGTCTGTGCCGGATAATGAAATGGCTGTAACAGAGGAGGGGGAGAGATGCATTATTAGGCTGTAACAGAGGAGGGGGAGAGATGCATTATTAGATAGATAAGCGTGTTTGTGTGTGTTGTTGTTTTTCGTTAGAGAGGATGTTGTGATGGAAACAGACAGGTGGTTTATAGACAGAGGTAGAGTAAGCGTTCGGAATAATCATAATACGGCGATCAGTTACAAACTGAAGTTCGCTTGTTGCCGTTATGCTGTGCACGTTTGTTTATTTGACTGCAGCATGTTTGTTGATTGCGATTGCATATGTGTGTGGATGTGGGTGTGTGTCTGTTGACGTATACATGTGTCTCTTTGTCTGTCTGTCTGTCTGTCTGTCTGTCTGTCTGTCTGCCTGCCTGCCTGCCTGCATGTCTGTCTACCTCGCTGGCTGTCTGTCGGTGTATCGATTGAATGGCCTTCTGTCTGAGTGCATGTCTGTCTGTCTGTCTGCCTGTCTGTCTGTTTGCTTGTCTGCCTATAGGCTTAGGCCACATGGCTCCCTGGTTGCCTGCCAACCTGTCTGCCTGATTGTTCCGTCGTTCTTCGTCTTGGTACGAATCACGCATAGTAGTTTTAAACACAGTTATAGCAATACAGTCCTGGAAACAATTGTTAAAGATACCGTTACTCTCGAGTAAATAATCACTGTAAATCGCCACAGATCGGCCGGGGCTTTTACATGGGTTAAGCCCATCTTTCCACTTGAACAAATACCACACGATCTAGAGCCAGACTGCGATCTGTGCTGAGCGCTATATAGTTATGTGCTGTCCTTATTTAGTAACTGACATGTATGTCAATCTGCACAATTACGTCGCATTAACCATTCCACTCTGTGCAGAAAGCAGTCTGACTGTAGATGATTGTAAGTTTCCAAGTCGAAGTATGGGCTTCTATCTATATCTATATACGGCTTGTGTGTGTGTGTGTGTGTGTGTGTGTGTGTGTGTGTGTGTGTGTGTGTGTGTGTGTGTGTGTGTGTGTGTGTGTGTGTGTGTGTGTGTGTCACTTCGCGATGCACGGCCAAAGTTATCGATGGATCTGCTTCAAATTTGGTGGGCATATTCAGGTAGACCCCGGACACAATCTGGTCGATGAAAATTTTCAACACGTGCTCTAAGCGCGGCGCGGTGAACCGATTTTGGTTTTTCTGTAGATCCATTTCCAGTAACTCTTCCTTATCTTCTCCAGTGTTTTGCGCGTTTAACTCCCTTCCTTCGCGTGGCGTCAATCACGTCAACACGTGCTCTAACCCGGCGAAGCCGGCGAACCGCCACGCTGCATACTCCGTCTCGCGATCATCCCGGCGAAGCCGGTGCGAACCGCCACGCTGCATACTCCGTCTCGCGATCCACCCGGCGAAGCGGGTAATCATCTAGTTTCTTATGTAAAAGCCTGAAGTAGAAAGTGGGAAGCTGGACTGGTGATGTGGGATGGAGCCAGGCTGTTGATGATGTGTGTTATGTGTCCAATTGGAAGTATGCTCGTATACCGTGTGAAACCTTGGACAGATTTGTTGTGTCCTACATATGATTGTTCGCGCGTGAGAAAAGGTGCCCCTAATAAATAGATCGATGATGTCAGAGAAAGTGACAACTGACACTGACACGGACGATGACTACTGACAGTGACAAGAACTACTGAAATAAAAAATATATTCTCACCTGGCTCCTCAAATGGACCTGAAAATAACATACACACGAAATGGCAGCCGTGTCGTTAAACACATGTGTGACGATTATAACGAAGAAATAAAGAAAATGAGGATATGAATGAAAGATTGATTAAAGTAAAAGGGTTTAACCTAGGATAAAAAGATCAAAACAAGAAGAACAAAGGATTTTCTCACCTGGTTCTGTAATAGGTGGACCTGAAACAGCAGAATGGAGAACGTTCAATTAATAAAAGTGGGATAACAAACGCTTAAAACCCAAATAAAAGCCAAGCATGTTCACTGATGGTGTGTTGTGATGCCTACAATTAAGACTGATGATGTCGTGCAAACGTACCCATCCCGTTTTCCTTTTGTCTTCTTGTGTGTCCACTTTAAAGACAGATAGGTCAAAGTTCTTGTGAACTTTTCGTTTTGTTTATAATTCGATGTTCCATTAAAGGCACAGTAAGCCTCCCGTAAGCCATCGCAGATACTGTCAGGCTTTTACACACAATACAAACACCCTTCCATTTGAACGCTCACCAAACGGGAACATCCTAGGTGCCCTCCGTAAAGAGCGAGCAATTTTCAAAGAATTTATTTTTGCGTGGTTTATCTTACCCCTGAGCCATCGTGAACCCGTGTGATCAAGTTTCCCTTTTTCACAATGTAGTGGTCAGTTAGTAATTTGAATGCGACTCGCTGTGAGCTTATCTGCAATACCACGTTATTAAGTACCTCTGACTATGCACGAAACACACGGCTGTGGTTCACAAGAACTCTTGCGATGGTTTTTGGCTGTTCATAGGAACTGGCGATAGGTATAAACAAAGAAACTACAATGGGAAGAAGGATAACTTCCTCATTGGGCATGCTTAGAAATGAGAATGGCTAAATATGAGTTATTCCCCTTTGCTGCATGCTGATCAGGCTGTCTCTTGCTTTGTTATGACTAGTACAGTCGATCTTTCTCATGTTGTGACTTGCTTTATTTTCACATTTTCGGTATTTAAAACAGCAAACACACACACACACACACACACACACACACACACACACACACACACACACACATACACTGAAGAAGTTTCCATTCTGATTCGGTTATTTTATTTGGTGCTATATGTTTGCTTCACATTGTTTCTTCTTTTACATTGCTTGAGGTATCCCAATTCGCTAAACACATCCATAATGCATGCATGGCTCATTCAAAAGAGGGCAACTGAACAACTGATGCCCAATAGCAATAAATACTGAACAACTGAACAATAAATAGCAATAAATGATGACAGTGCCAAGTTTTTAAGTACAAAGTGAAATCATGTGACTGGACAAAGGCACAATTACAAAATACAAATAAAAAAATCGTGGCCCATTTTAAATTAAGTTCTCAGCTCATGGGGAAGCATAAGATGACCCTAGAAACCGAAATTAGGAGACCTCCCGCCCCCAGGGCAGACTAAAAAAAAAAAGGGGGAGGGGGGGGCTAATTTGTGAAAAAGTATAAAAGGAATCAAAAACTGTATACATGTATTTAGTTAATACCCCAAAAATTGTATAGTATATACAATGTCAGACCCTAAAGAAAGTTTGTTAGTCATTGCTTAGGCAAAACAAAGCAAAATAGTCTGTTTACGGTATCCCGACCAACCCTATTTTTCCCCGCCAACCCTAGACCTTTTTTTTGGCATTTGGAGAAAAAGAAAAAAAATCAATTTTGTTCCTGTTTTTTTGCAAAATAATTTAAAAAGATGGTTATAAAAAAAAAATTAAGAAAAGCCGACCTACCGACCCTCTTTTTGTGTGCCTATGTTACTGTAAACAGACCAAAAGGTACATCAAAAACAACACACCAGGGATGCTACTCTCCCCTTAAAAATAGCCATGAGTCATAGGTGTGACGTTTGAATCTTTTAGCTAAATAAAACCATAGGCAATTGATCGGAAATATCAGGAAAAATCTTACAAGTTTATTATTTGTTTGCTTGGACCAATCCTCTTGCCGAAGTGTTTTACAGTAAAAATTGATTTTACGTCAAAAATATCACAGGAATATCGAATGTTGAGGTAAGGCTGGGATAGCCAAGTTCAAGAATAACGGAAGGTGACTGTTGAATGAATCTTTTTGAAAATGTATAAAAATATAGATGGTAGGCAATTCAAAATTAAAAAAAAGGAGTCTCTCGGAGCATGGACTTTTGAGTCAAAAATTAAAGAAGGCTCTATGAGCCGAAGTACATGTTTTGTCTTTTGTCTTTTTTTTATTTTGAATTCCCTACGATCTATATTTTGATACAATTTTGGACCCTCTTTGTACGGAGAGAGTTGGCAATTGTTAATCACATTCTCTCATCTCAACTCTCCTTCGGCTCCTTGGTAACATGCGTTCCGTCTCTGCCAGGATTGGACACAGCAGCAGATAACCGGTAAATATGTAACAGGCATAAATGGCAAAATAGCTCGCCTCGCCTGATAATATATGAGATAACTGTTCTATTACAAAGTCTTTCTTGGGAGGCTTGGCTAATTTACTCGCTCGTTTTACACGGGGTTCCATCGTTTTCTTTTCTAATCGGAAAACCTTGCTCCTCAGTTTGTTGACCTTCTGCCGAAGTTCCGCTTCACGAGGGGATGGGGAGGATGACGACTTTGATGCTTTACATCCTATGTCCTCCAGGATCGCCTGAATGTCATCTAAAAAAGAAAACACACACACAAAACACACATAAAATAACATAACCATAACAAGTTACAACCTGGAAGAAATTAAAACATGTGTAATTCAATCACAAAATGAAAATAAACAATAGCGTAGGAGGGCAGGCCAGAAATGAAGTGTATTAGCAACTATGGATACGATGTGGAACAATGATGGAATTGACCTTGTTTGGTACTGAATGGGTGAGGCCATTAGAACTGTACCCACGGAATACGCGCTATATAAGCTTTATATTGATTGATTGATTGATTGATTAGGACAACAGTACCAGGTAAACTCCTCACACACCATGCCTCTTTCTTTCTTTATTTATTTGGTGTTTAACGTCGTTTTCAACCACCAAGCTTATATCGCGACGGGGAAAGGGGGGGGGGGGGGGGTGGGAATACTAATAGAGCCACTTAATTGTTTCTTGTTACACCATGCCTCTAACAGGATATGTTTCCCATCTTTACGTGTGGGAACTACAGGTACAATTTCATCCATCCATGCATCCGCCCTATACAGCTTCTTCTTCTTCTGCGTTCGTGGGCTGAAACTCCCACGTGCACTCATTTATTTGCACAAGTGGAATTTTATGTGTATGACCGTTTTTACTCCGCCATTTAGGCAGCCATACGCCGCTTTCGGAGGAAGCATGCGGGGTATTTTTGTGTTTCTAAAACCCACCGAACTCTGACATGGATTACAGGATCTTTTTCGTGCGTACTTGGTCTTGTGCTTGCGTGTACACATGAAGGGGGATAAGTCACTAGCAGGTCTGCACATAAGTTGACCTGGGAGATCGGAAACATCTCCACACTTAACCCACCAGGCGGCCGCGACCGGGATTCGAACCCTCGACCTTCCGAGTTAATAGACCGACGTCTTACCACCCCGCCACAGCGCCCGTCACCCTATACAGCAATTATCAACTATGTAATGGATGGGTTTAAACATTTTTTGATGTCAGGGTGTTCTTCATGGTTAAAAATCTCTTACCTGGTTGAACAATTTGTGCATCAGGCGACAGGTCGGTGCTGGCTTCATTTGTAGCTACCCTTTGTGATGGTGGCTTCCTCCCACTAGCAACCTGCAAATTGCACAGCTCTTTAACTGACAAACTCACAACCAACACCCAGTCACAATGAAACATTTCTCCCAATTTCATGGCATTGGTCTTAGGCCACACAAAAAAGTGTATGTTTCTGGTAAGGCAAAACAAAAAATAATCTGTTTACGGTATCCGGACCGACCCTATTTTTTTTCCCACCGGCCCTAGACTTTTTGGGGGCATTAAAAAATAAAATAAAAATATTCAGATGGCTAAAATACAAAACTAAAAAGCCGACCTACCGACGCTATTTTTGGGGGGCCTATGTTACCTTAAACAGACTTTTTTGTGACCTAACATGACTAAAGGTGGAGATTTTTTTTCTAAACTTTTTTTTTAAACCATCTTTTTAACTATTTTGTTGAAAAACAGGAAAACAATTGATTTTCGAATACCCCTTTTATTTTTGAAAATGCAAAAAAAAAAAGTCTAGGGTCGTCGGGAAAACATAGGTAGGGTCAGGTGACCAGAAACATACAACTTTTTTGTTGTTGACGCCGACCGTATACCTTTTTTGCCATTTGGGGCTGTTTTTTTGCAAAATAAGTTCATCTTATCATCATAATCAAGACGTCGATCCAAAATAAGTAACTTTTTTTTGTTGGCCTTATCATTTTTTTGCGCTAAATGCAAACAGGCATTATTTGATGGGAACAATGCTGTTGTTTTCAATTCTTACATCAGCCTCAAACTTGTCATTACTCAACCTGCATTTAATAGTGTGCTTCTTTGGTTTGCAAAAACCTAAAACCAATAAATAAATAACCTTTGGTGGTGGATTGGGCACTGCAAACAATGTTGGGACAGCATTCCACACAAGTGATCCTCTCTGCAGGATTGTTTTACTGGTTGGCCTCAAAGTGATCAGTACAAAGCTTGAGACCTTGAACATCAGCTGGCTGCAGCTTTTCAAAGTCCTCTCGCCTTGTGAATTGCATCCATATTCTGCACCTAGTTTGACAATAAAAACAACAATGTTATTGTTAAACTAAGCAAAAAGGAAAGGCAAAAAAAGCTAAATCAGATCTTCAGTCTAAATCTAACGTTCTGCCTGAACGCAAAACGGATGAGTGATGTACCTTTGTACTGTAGTTTTCCCGTAAGCAAGGTTTAATAAAGGTTTCGGCAAATATGCCCACGGGTTTGTCATCAAGTGTAAACTGTTGTTTTGTACTGACTGCTGTCTCACACTCACAGTCGTAAGTACTCGCTGACGCTGTAGTCTACTGAGTGAGTTGACTCGAGCCATTGCCATTCTCATTCTGAAGAAGGTAAACCTGATGAAATAATCACTGCACAACCCACCTTTTTTCTTCTGTAGGGAACTTGTGGAAAGTTTTCCCGAAGCAGCTCTGTTTGTAACGGGCGTTCTTGCAACAAAAAGCCGAGCACAATTTACCACCACCTCGCACACGATCGGTACCTACGCGATCCGCCATTTTGTTTTCGCCGCCAGCATGTGACTAGGGACGATAACCCACAAACACTTTTTCGCATTTTCTTCGCAAGTTCCACGTCTTCCTTATGTACAGTGTTTGGTATAAACCGTCGTCTGCTACGAGAACCACGACCTTGCGTGACCCTGCTTCCGGGCTTTTCTTTTTTCAAACTTTCAAAACTTCGAATTGTACTGATCTTGTCTTTATGAAAAAAAATTCTTTTATGATTTAAGAATGTTTGTGTAACAAGCTGTCAATTTATTATTTAGATTTTAAAAGTTAGGTCTAGCGCCAAAACGCACCACGGTCCGATTGTCTCTGACACTCTCTCCGCAAAATTAATTTTGTGAACATCGCTCGCTCTTTACGTAGGGCACCTAGAATGTTCCCGTTTGGTAAGCGTTCAAATGGAAGGGTGTTTGTACTGTGTGTAAAAGCCTGACAGTATCTGTGATGGTTTACGGGAGGCTTACTGTGTCTTTAACTTATCCTGTCATTGTTTTTGGATTCTTGATTTTGTAACGACAGCAGTCTAACTGTTTCGGATTTCTGGGAAAACTGTTTGGTGACCTGCTTAGTGCCATCATAATGTTCACCAACGTGATTTCTGTTACTCAAATGATTATGTTGCATAACTAGCCGAAAGAGAGAGAGAGGGGGAGAGAGAGAGAGAGAGAGAGAGAGAGAGAGAGAGAGAGAGAGAGAGAGAGAGAGAGAGAGAGAGAGAGAGAGAGAGAGAGAGAGAGAGAGACTGACACACACACACACACATACACAGACAGACAGACAGACAGACAGACAGAGAGAGAGAGAGAGAGAGAGAGAGAGAGAGAGAGAGAGAGAGAGAGACAGAGACAGAGACAGAGAGAGACAGAGAGAGACAGACAGACACAGAGAGAGAGACAGACAGACACAGAGAGAGACAGAGAGAGGGGATACATAGCCACGAAACTGTTCGACATGTTGGACGCGCAGACTAAACAGTCAGACAAAGACTGAGAAAGGCAGAGCAGATAGAAAACGAATAATGACAACTCATACCTACCAACAACATTTAACCGTATGTGTCTAATATAACCGCCTCGGGCGGTAATCTGACATTCATACATTCCAGCATGAAGGGGCGTAACTTTGTCAATCACCAAATTCCACTCGCTTACGTCCCCTTTCAGCTTCTCGTTTTGCACGGAAAATGCCGTGTCTTCCGCCCAGCTCAGGTCAGCGATGGTCAGAAACTCATCTCCGTCCACTCTCCTCCATGCCACCTGAAACATAAATGAAACATTCGTTACAACATTTATATATAGATAACAACCCAATGTACTGCCGTGTACATTTTGGGGCGCAAACACTGTCAAAGCCGACTGAGTTGATATCAACTGCAACTTAATTGAGCCCGAAGTCAGTGCGAAAGCTTCGTGCAGCCAGCTTCGCGAAGTACACTTCGCGTAGTCGACTTCACACAGTTATAATCTGAAGCTTAAATAAAACAATAATGACAACATTCGTTTCGCCTACACAAAAATCCAATTGGATTGCATTTCATTTACTTGATTATCCGGACATGCACGGTTGGCCTAGTGGTAAGGCGTCCGCCCCGTGATCGGGAGGTCGTGGGTTCGAACCCCGGCCGGGTCATACCTAAGACTTTAAAATTGGCAATCTAGTGGCTGCTCCGCCTGGCGTCTGGCATTATGGGGTTAGTGCTAAGACTGGTTGGTCCGGTGTCAGAATAATGTGACTGGGTGAGACACGAAGCCTGTGCTGCGACTTCTGTCTTGTGTGTGGCGCACGTTATATGTCAAAGCAGCACCGCCCTGATATGGCCCTTCGTGGTCGGCTGGGCGCTTTCGGGTCGCTTTCTCTCAGTGGAAAGCTATCAGCAAAAAGTGTCGCGCTAGCTAACCAGGTGTGTGCGTGTTTTAGGTGTAATCAGCCACCTGCAATTATGACAGAATGACCGCGATCCTTTACGCGTCACTGTGGTGACACGTGATGGGATATGGATATATTGTATCTGAGCCTGCTAATAAAGTTGACCGCGATCCGTCAAGGTTTGGATTCGAACCCGTGACCCTGGGATCACAAGTCCAGTGCTCCAGCTATTAACTGAGGCAACTGAGCTACAAAGCCCAAATGTACTGCCGTGTACAATGTGGAGAACTGTAAAAGCAAATTGATTTTATAAAAATAAATGATAGTTAATACATGTCACAAATTGTTATACTCGTATTCCCTGTTATTCCCATCGTCTACCCCAATGGAGATGAAAGATAAGTAAAAAATGAGAGAAAACTTCATCATCGGCACCATGAACAACTTAACAAAGATGCTGCTCGTATTGTAATAGACACATGTGAGGCGCCAATACGCCAGACAATCAAAATGATAATTGTGAATGTTAAATGCTTATGGACTCGTCCGACAGAAACCTTGAGAACAAAAAGTCCGATAAAGTAAATACCCGTTGGGAAGAGTTCCAGCCACGACTTAAAGCATTCAGAACATGGTACCCTTTGGGAATAACTGCATGCGATTGGACACAGTCTCGCTCAAAAGATAATAACCCTGGAGAACAATTTTGGGAATGCCAGGACTTGTCCGGCATATCGTACCCTTTAAGAATATTGTACCGTTTGGGAACAGCTTCAGACCGGTCTAGACGCATCCATATCCAAATCTGCACAAACAAGTGCCCGCTGAGAGCGATTGAATATTTATTTGAACTAACGGAATATGTCACCTTTACAACACATGCGCCACTCGTCTTGCTGCCAATAAAACTGTAAATGATCGTAGAGATTAAGGTAACACGAAGGGAACTCAGCATGTATCCAAACCAATTTTCAATGTGACACTCTTCATTGAAACTCTTTGCACGAGTCATTTGATTTATTCCGGTATTGTCTGCTATCTTGTCTAAGCTCCTTGTCTCATCACAGTAGTATTCATTGTCTTTTCCTAAAGATGCATTCCTTTCTGAGTTGACCCAACACACTGAGTTGACCCAAACAACATTATATATGTCCCACTTGTTTGCTTACATTCATTTCACTGAAGAAGGGCGTGGCCCGAAAGTCTTTGGAACTTGGTGTTTACTGTGTTTTTTTCTAATTAAAGAATACTCAGGCAGTTCACTTCTGGTATGTGACCAAGTGGAGGGACGTTCTTAGCCCATGTACAAGCCAGGCCAGATCTGAGATGGTAAGCCGAACTGCTCTCACGAAGGAATGCGGGTTAATGTTCAACGCTACAACAATTAATGCATTCCGTTAATGTCCATGATTTTCTGCATTCAGGTTACTTTCAAGACATGACCAAGACAAGACATCAACTCACAAAGAGAATAGGATTGTCTGTAGACATACCGTGGGGTACCTGCAATTATTAGCAAACATTTGATTAAAGGGCCATCTTGATTGGACTAGCATGGACTATATGTTACCTGAGACCTACATGCATGGAAAAGTCATTCAACAATTGTCTTTTAGATTTGGGAAGAAACACACACAAATCAGCAGAGGAATACGAAAATCATGTGTACGTTTGGGCGACTGAGCAGATTAAAGGATACAAAAGTAACACTAGGTT
>NC_090245.1:66679557-66682057 GCF_037325665.1 Littorina saxatilis
GAGCGATTCAGAGTAAACTACTGGACCGATCTTTATGACATTTTTCATGAGAGTTTCTGGGTATGATATCCCCAGACGTTTTTGTTTCCATTTTTTCGATAAATGTCTTTGATGACGTCATATCCGGCATTTTGTAAAAGTTGAGGCGGCACTGTCACACCCTCATTTTTCAATCAAATTGACTGATATTTTGGCCGAGCAATCTTCGACAAAGGCCGTACTTTGGTATTGCATTTCAGCTTGGAGGCTTAATATTAATTAATGACTTTGGTCATTAAAAATGAAAATTGTAATTAAAATTATTTTTTTTATAAAACGATCCAAAATTACGTGTATCGTATTCTTCATCATTTTTTGATTCCAAAAAACATATAAATATGTTATATTCGGATTACAAACAAGCTCTAAAAATTAAAAATTAAAAAATTATGATTAAAATTAAATTTCCGAAATCGATTTAAAAACAATTTCATCCTATTCCTTGTCCGTTCCCGATTCCAAAAACATATAGATATGATATGTTTGGATTAAAAACACGTTCAGAGAGTTAAAAAGAATAGAGATTATAGAAAAGCGGGCTATCCTCCTCAGCGCAACCGCTACCGCGCTTTTCTGTATTGTTAATTTCACTGCCTTTGCCACGAGCGGTGGACAGACGATGCTACGAGTGTACGGTCTTGCGGAAAAAAATATTTGCGTTCAGTTTCATTCTGTGAGTTCGACTGAGCTTGACTAAATGTTGTATTTTCACCTTACGCGACTTGTTTTCTCTCTGTTCGCTTTACCGAGGTACCTCTCTTTTTTTGTCCTGGGATATATTGGGTGAGAGAGAGTCTTCCGTCTCCTAAGTTGCCCTTCTTCTTCTTTATCTTCTCCCTTTCCCGTGCTACCTGTCTTTTACTTTCCTGGGAGAGAGGGTGAGAGAGTGTCCTCGGTCTCCTAAGTTGCTCTTCTTCTTTATCTTCTCCCCTTCCCGTGCTACCTGTCTTTTACTTTCCTGGGAGAGAGGGTGAGAGAGTGTCCTCGGTCTCCTCAGTTGTCCTTATTCTTCTTTATCTTCTCCCTTTCCCGTGCTACCTGTCTTTTACTTTCCTGGGAGAGAGGGTGAGAGAGTGTCCTCGGTCTCCCCAGTTGCCTTTCCTATTTCTCTCTCTTTTCCCTTTCCCGAGGTACTACTCTTTTTTGTTTCACGGGAGAGAGGGGGTGAGAGAGTGTCCTCAGTCTCCTTTGCTGCCCATCGTCTGCTTGCATCTTCTCTCTTGTGTCTGGGTTAAAGGGACATTCCTTCTCGAGTAAGCGATCATAAACGCCACAAAAGATCTGTACACGATGATGCATAGGCTGTGAACATCATTCCACTTTGACACATGCCAACCCTCAACCGTCTGGCTGCTTTCAGCATAGACGTGTGCAGCCTTTTGCATTGGACAAGAACATTCTTCGACTGGGAGACAACCTGCATTCTGTTCATTTGTATCTGATTTCTTAATACTAGTGACGCCTTTATTTCATCCAGCTACATCGATTCAGTAAAACCTCTATCTGTGCAGAGAATGCAGCCATGGTGTGCATGTGTGGTAGGTATCCAACTGAGAGGATGCTGTTATTCCATTTGAAACCCTGTGCAGAATTGTAGTGGTGTACACTGGCTGTTCATGCGGCAAGGAAGGAAGACAGGGCGACAATGACAATGATTCTGTGTGGTATGTGGAGGTAAACGCCTCGAACTTGGTAGCGACCTTGAAAAACAACAACCACAAAAACACAAATTATGTTCCTCTTAGTTCCATGACGTCCTTGGCAGAAGAAAACAGGCCAACACAGGAGGTAGAGAACAGTCATGGCGATTGACATCCCTTTCCTGGCAGTGTCTCGTCTAATAACAGACGCGACTGATGGCGGAAAGCGCCCCGACTTCCTTGTGCCCCGAAGGGCGAAAGGATCAATTCGGCTTTGATTATTTCAAGCACCATGCCATTGAAACACGCCAGGGCGCAGTTTTTGACCATTTCTTGTCCTATTTCACCGTCTTTGTCTTTTTTCCTATCCAAATGGAATTTGTTTTCGGAGATGTGTTCGTGATCAGGGAACTATGCAAAAAGCAGTTGCTTTTCCTCGCCCTCCAATGGTCGTTTCCGCCCTATTTGACCGTTTTGGTCTATTGTCTGGCCACTGCAATTTGTTGCTAGAGAGGTGTTCGTGATAAAGCTGGGGTAGTCGGCTAATAGCAGTTTGTCCTACTTTCACGGGGAGAGAATGGCTGCAGGGCAGTAACGAAGTTAAGACTTCCTGAGGTGATAATTATGTACTTCACGCGGAGACCACTGCAGGGGTTGCAAAGGGGGCGGAGAGAGACATTCTACTGCGTTTTAAATGGACATAAGACGTACGTACTGTTACTGGGCAGGACAATTTAGTTTTGAGAACTAGATATAAGCATAACACACTTGTATTGTTAACTGTCAATGGAAAGGAACAAGTATTTGAAATATATATTGTA
>NC_090245.1:66684557-66731429 GCF_037325665.1 Littorina saxatilis
AGACTCACATCAATGGAATCTGCAAAAAAATTGCTAAAAACCTGTTTCTTTTGTCAAAGTTACAAAGCATTATTAATCTAGACACAAGGAAACTATTTTACAATGCCCACATAAAACCCCATATTGATTATGCTTCCATAGTATGGGACGGGTGTAGTGAAGTTCACTTGAAGAAGCTGAACTCGCTCCAGCGTAGAGCTGCTAAACTAGTTCTGCCCAGTCCATCTCTTTCTACAAAGGAAAAGATGAAAAGTATTGGGATGTTAAGCTTAAAAAAGCAGCTTTTGTATAATAAATGTTCATTTATGTATAAAGTCGTCTATAAGGACGCCCCAACATATCTTATACAACTCTTCAAATCATCTCCGTCATATTATTCAAACACTCGAAATAACCTTGCCTTGTCAAGGCCCCGCATCGATTTGTTTAAAACTAGTTTTTCTTATTCTGGTGCGTTCCTTTGGAATTCACTACCTGTAAATATTAAGTCATGTCTGTCATTATCTTCTTTTAAAAGACAGCTCCGAAAGCACCTCTCTAACGACTAAGTCGGTGTACAATTTGTGCGAGTGTGTGTGTGTGAAAGAGAAAGTGTATAGTATACTTCCATTAACAAGCACACTTTTGAATTTTTATTTTTTTATTTTTTTATACTTTTTCCCACATAATTTTGTTTTATATGATTTATTGTTGTTGATTTTTTGATTTTTCATATTTATTCTTTGTTTCATGTGTGTATTATAGTAGGGACTAGCTGTAAGAAAGGACCATATGGACCTAATGCTATCATCCCTCGGTAATAAAGTTTTCGAGTTCGAGTTCGAGTTCGAGTTCTCTCTCTCTCTCTCTCTCTCTCTCTCTCACACTATCTCTCTCACTATCTTTCTTTTTGTGCCTGTATGTGAATCTATGTCTGTGTCTATGTCTCTGTCTCTGTCTCTGTATCTGTCTCTGTCTCTGTCGCTCTCTCTCTCTCTCGCTCTCTCACTCTCTATATATCTCTTCTCTTTCTCTATCTCTCTCTCTCTCTCTCTCTCTCTCTCTCTCTCTCTCTCTCTCTCTCTCTATCTTTCTCTCTCACACTATCTATCTCTCTCACTATCTTTTTCTCTGTGCCTGTATGTGCAACTATACTACTCCCCCCGTGTACACTACATTGGGTGTGCACGTTAAAGGGTCTTTCCTGGCAAAATTGCTTTGGCACAGTTAATAATTGTCTACCTATACCCGTGTGACTTGGAATAATAGGCCGTGAAAGGTAAATATGCGCCGAAATGGCTGCAATCTACTGGCCGTATAAAATTTCATCTCACACGGCATCACTGCAGAGCGCCTAGAACTGTACCCACGGAATATGCGCGATATAAGCGTCATTGATTGATTGACTATGTCTATGTCCCTGTCTCTGTCTCTGTCTCTCTCTCTCTCTCTCTCACTCTCTCTCTTTAATTTTTAATGTTTTAATTATATAATTGTGTGTTTATGCGTCCCAAGGACAGATTGTAAGAAAAGGCGTAGCCTTAAATCTTAATCCTTGTTAAATAAAGTTCAATTCAATTCAATTCTCTTTCGCTCTCTCTCTCTCTCTCTCTCTCTCTCTCTCTCTCTCTCTCTCTCTCTCTCTCTCTCTCTCTCTCTCTCTCTCTCTCTCTCTCTCTCAGCCCTCTGTTTAGCAACACTATGTCTATGTCACCAAACTCCATCCGCCTACGCCCAGCCAGCTGCTCCGTTCCGGAATCACCATATGGTACAAGCAGATTCTCGCCGCTGCATATCATTCTAGGTTTTCGCGTGAAATATGAACACCTTTACACTTGGACGCGTATGAACACCGATTATAGTTTACCATGTCTTTTTTTCTTTTAAGTTTTACAGGCAGGCAGGGTGTGTCCACAAAAAGTTCCATGTATATTATGTAATATGTTAATGTACAATAAAGTGTTGTTATTGTTAGTGTTAGTGTTAGTGTTATTGCTATTATGTGCTCTGCTTTAGCCAGTATAATTATATCGTAATTCACATAGTGTTCACAACTGGTTACAACAAGTGTGTTCATAAGTGGAACACTTCCGTGTACAGTGTACACTTGTGTGAACATGTACACTGCGGGACACGTACAATTATGTGATGGTAAACATGATCGGTTACACGTGATCGCAGGGCTGGACCATTAACGAAGATGTTGTTTCGTTTTTAAAGGCTGCAGTTATCTACCTTTCTTCCTCTCTTTTTGTCAGAAATTCCTCATTCCATCCCATCTTCTTCAGAACCCACAACATAGGCTAGTATTCTCCTGAAAACTATATGTGATGCATATCATGGTGCAAGCAAAAATAAAATAACTTTCCGGAAACTCTGTGGTCGATATAGTTATTCCAGCATATTCATTTTCTTGGGTTCGAACTATATGCGTCCGTATATATCTGCCTGTTTTATCTACAAGTCAATATCTACAGAATCGATGCCAGGTTCCGAACAAAATGCTAGCAAATTTAGTCATAGTCTTTCACCTATAATCGCCCAGGGCGTCTTCTAAACGAATGGTATATCGATCCCGAACACGTAAATTGACCATTCATAACATAAAATCTACTCTGTGAGGATTGAACACTTTAATGTTGACGAAGACGTAAGCATGTTCGCCATATGAATGAACACTGGACTTCAAGTTCATGGGCGTTGGTTGTGTGTAAGGATGCAGACCAAAAATGCATAGATCTGTCCATCCGGAAACCGCTTATTATTTCGACTGTTAATTAGATGAGCGAGAGTGTGTGGGGGGATAGGGAGGGCGGTGACCTAAAGCACGAACAGGGAAAATGTCTGTGCACGGCTGTGTGTGTTTTTAACCAAAGACAAGTGTTCCTAATGGGTTTTTTTTGCACAGAGTGACGTTAAATTAACGATTTTATGATGACGGAAACACCCGTCTCATCTTCCAGCCTCTTCTTGGCCGCCTTCTAAACTGTTTCATCCCTTCCTTCCTCCCCTAGCACCCCGCCTCCCCCACACCCTTCTCTCCCACTATCCTTCGGAAAAATATATCGTACGATACTGGTACAATTTCCAAAATTGGGGTTGGACCACAGTGATAAATGGCTTAGGTCATTCGATTTCAGAACTCTCGAGACATGATAAATACGAAGAGGAAACATCTTCACGCAGGCAGCTGGCACTCAGAGGGTGTTTGCTTGAGTCAGTTTGCAGGAAGGTCGGATTCTGGGTCCGTCATCATAAATCATTTTTTAGAAATTTCAATTTGGTATTTTTTAACGGCGTAGGTTACAGAAAGTTTATACCAATGTTGTCATATTTTCTCTTCTTTTACTTTAAATTTTGTTTGTTAGTAGTAGTTCCTTTTTAAAATTGTGTGATCTCGTCATATCCGTTAGCTGCTTCGTCCTGTTTTTCCCAAAATGTTCTCATGTCTGTTGAAGAGCTATTGTGGTCTTCATTGCCCCCCGTCCGCCCCCCCCCCCCCCCCACCACCACCACCAACCCGCCTCTCTCTCTTTCTATCTCTTTCTCTCTATCTCTTTCTCTCTATCTATCTCTCTCTCTCTCTCCCTCTCTCTCTCTCACAAGTCTCTCTCTCTCTCTCTCTCTCTCTCTCTCTCTCTCTCTCTCTCTCTCTCTCTCTCTTTCTTTCTTTCTCTCTACGTGCGTGTGTGTGCGTGCGTTGGTGCGTGAGCGTTTCTCGGTCTAGTCAGCAAGGTATTCGTCTTCCTGCAAAGAAATGTACATCTGTATCCTGCGAAAATACACTCGTTATAGGCTGAAAACGTGCTCCAGTGTACATAGGCAACTTATTCGGTTTGTCTATTTTTGGAGGCTGGTTTTCCTTTGGCTTTTATGGATTATTTGTGTGCACTGCTTTCTCTACGCTCTTCGCTGGGTGATCAGATCAGGGAGTTTTCCTGTTTTTTAATCCGAAGTTTGGGAAACCCGGTCACTTCCAGAAAGGAAGACTAATTTAATGTGATAGCGTAAGTCAACAAGCTTCCATCTTCTATCCTCTTTTTTAAAATTTTGTCTAGCTTTCACATTTTATGCAGTTTTTTGTAAAAATGGCCTGCGCAGTATTAAGCTCTTTTTCTCTTCTTTTTTTTTCTCTCGCCTTTTTGGTCTTTCTTTGGGCACCTTTTGTTTTCTTTGCAGCACTCTTCTTCGTAAAAAGGAGGGTCTGCACAACATTAAGCTGTCTGTAATCTGTCCCTTAGCTATAGGACAGGAGCCTATACAGTCTCTATGTTTAGATATTGCTAAAAGCCAAGGACACACCGAAGGCAGATCCCGCCCCTCCCTCCCCCCTAAAAAATAATTAAAAAAAATTTAAAAAAGAGCAGTAACCTGGTTAGCCCTCCCAGCGTATGAGGGAAAAACATCACATCCAAACACACGTTATTCACGCATTTCGGATTTTAGGGCGGGAGGGGGGCATTTTGTGAATATTGGGGTGTACTTGTTTGGAGTGAAGGGGCGACGAGGAAGGGGGACAAGGGGATTAGGTTTAGTTCTTATAAGATTTTGCGTACACACAAAAAAACAAACAAAAAAAAACCCTTTCAAAAAGTCGGTCGGTATCAAGGAAACCAGACACATTTTGTGTTTTTGTTTGTGTGTTTTGCAACGACGTTATTCTCAGAAGAAGAAGAAGAAGAAGAAGAGTTTGCTTTTGATACGTACACATTACCATGTTTAAAGAGAAAGTTGCTTTGCATTGATTCACAAGGCCAACTGCTGTTTCTTTGGCATCTGAACATTGTTCCTTTTGTTCAGAAGTTAAAGTTAGTATTGACAATATATTTTGGCGATGTTAACACGTTGAACATGTCTGGCAAGAAATTCATAATAGGTTATATTTGAAATATGAGTTTGTTTCAAATGTACATTTATCGGGACCAAACACAAAAAAGCAGCATTCGCCTGCCGGCTCACAGCACGGCGAAAGTCACTTGAAATTCATTTGAACTTGTTAAGGTCCAATTCGTCAGAACACTTTTCCAAAATGGCGTCTTAGGTGTACTAACTTTAAACAATTCTAATTTATTATCTGAAACGTAAAATTTAAGAACTCCTCACACTGTATAGGATTACTAGACATACTTAATTTATAATCGAAGTAATCAGGCGTCGTTTTGTGTTATTTACCCAACGTTGTTTGAATGCAAACTATTGATAAAGCTCAATTGTTAAACACAGTTAATAAATGTATTGTTTAAAAAAAACCACCAGTAGCTCAACTTTGGTGCTTGAGTACATTTCTAAGGCTGTATGAAGAGCCAATAATCAATTTACAGGTGGAACGCCTTGGACAGAAAATAAAACAAAAAAACTATATAATTATTTAGCAAACTTAAACCGACGGAAACTAAGAGCATGATGTTGATGACAAGTTTAGAGTATTCCTGTACAGCCAATGGCTCCATAACGCTAGCAGAAATGAAGAGGACTAGTATTTGCTTTGACAGCTGATTAATTCCCAAAGGGAATGCATTTCAGACAGACAGAGCGTGGCTATAGGTCCATTTCCTGTCAAGGAAATGTGTATTCATACTAAGGTCCAAGCGAACTTAGGATATAATTAAAAATCACCCTTGCATTGATGTGTCCATGGACCAATGACATCTTTCACAACTGAGGATCAGCACCGATGGCTCTTAAAGCGTTTCTAAAGGGTCTTTTGCCACCATCGAATGGAACCCTTCAAAACGCTTATATGGATCTCCAAACTATTTTCAAAACAAATTAACAAGAAAAACGCAAATGCGGGCGGTATCGAATTACTCGTATTACATTTTCCAAAGTTGCGGAATCTATGTTCTTTGAGTTTGCCCTACATTACATGTGTAGAACTAAAGTAGGGATGTTTTTAATGTAGATACATTAAGCTTCAGTAACTAACCCAAGCAACCAGAACGTACCCAACACTTCTTGCACACGCTTCAGTGAGTCATTTGGTGGACCTCGAAGCCCCCGTCATCCTTTTGCGACCGCTGTATACCTCCGCTTAGCTTAACCCCCTCATTTAAAGTATCATTGAGGGAAAGGGAAGCCACTTGGCGTTGGAAAGTTATGTATGTCAGTCTGATTGAATTTATCTCGTGATTTTCTTCACAGTGTGTTGCCTTCTCTCTTCGAAGAGCCATCACCACTGTCCCAAAACCAACGCTCAGCTTAACCCTCACATTTAAAGTAACATTTAGGAAGCGAGGTGCCCCCAAGTGCTGAAACGTTATATGTTTCAGACGGATTTAATAATTATCTCCTTATTTCTGCACATTCTGTTGCCTTGTCTCTTCGAAGCTCAAGCACCACCGCCCCAAACCAACGCTTAGCTTAAACCTCAACATTTAAAGTATCATTTAGGAAGCGAGGCGCCCGTTGGTGCTCAAACGTTATATATTTCAGTCTGAGTGAATTCATCCCCTGAGTTCTTGCAGTTTTTTGCCTTATCAGTTCGAAGCGTCATCACCACTGCCAAAACCAACGCTCAGCTTAACCCTCACATTTAAAGTAACATTTAGGAAGCGAGATGACCCTTGGTGCTGAAACGTTATTTATTTCAGTCTGATTAAATGTATCTCCTTATTTCTGCACAGTGTGTTGCCTTGTCTCTTCGAAGCTCAACCACCACCGCCCCAAACCAACGCTTAGCTCGAATCTCTTCTTTAAAGTAACATATAGGAAGCTAAGGGCCCGTTGGTGCTGAAACGTTATATATTTCAGTCTGATTGAATTCATCACCTGATTCCAGCAAACTTTCTGGCCATTTTCTCTTCAAATCGCCATCACCACTGCCCAAAACCAACGCTTGGCTTAACCCCCGTGTTTAAAGTACCACTTGGTGTTGAAAAGTTATATATTTCAGTCTGATTCCAACACGAGTGCTCGTAAAGCACTTTCATTCTCCACCAGATTTCACACCCCTCGGGGAGAAAGCTAGGGTATAATCAGAAAGACGAATCAATTTACATTTGGACAGCTTGCCCGACGGGCAAGGGACTCGGGCAAGAGACGAGCTCTGGACTGACGAAATCGATGGAATGTTCTTTGGTGATCGGATCGTCGGGAAGCTCCACGCAGCAAGGATCAAGCATGATGCGTAACATGGAAGAGCGCCCCTGTCGGTTGTGTTTCGGCGACCCATTGATTGGTTAATGGAGAAAATAAATCGAAAAGAACGGTGGGTTTCAATAGGAGACGCTCACCATTGGCTTGGGTCAACAGAGATAATAGAAGGGAGGGGGCGAGAAAGAGAGAGAGAGAGAGAGAGAAGGAGAGAGAAAGAGAGAGAGAGAGAGAGAGAAGGAGAGAGATAGAGAGAGAGAGAGAGAGACAGAGACAGACACACAGACACACATAGACAGATCCAGACAGGGAGACAGATCCAGACAGAGAGAGAGAGAGAGAGAGAGAGAGAGAGAGAGAGACAGAGACAGACAGACAGACAGACAGACAGACAGACAGACAGACAGACAGACAGACAGACAGACAGACAGACAGACAGACAGACAGACAGACAAGATAAAAGGGGACAGAGAATGAGAGAGGCAGAGACAGATAACGGAAAAAGGAAGGAAAGCAAAACAAAAAAGTGGTTTCAGTTTTCGTTTGTTCGTGCTTTCTGACCAGTGGGTTTACTTGATGGAAATTGCTTCTCAAACATTTGGAGTTTTAAGTGTCGACGTATATGTTTATGTTTCTGTTCAGTCAATGATTTATTGACGTTTTCGTGTTTGTCTCTGTGTCTAATGCAAACCCCGTCCCGTTGACAGTTTCATGTTCACTTGTTACAGCAAGCAGAAGGCTCCAGTTCAGGATTACACACTTTTTGATCAACTTCAAAACTGTCAGAGTACAAAAGGAGTGTAATCGACAGCTTTTAGCCACAGTGGCCTGCCAAAGGGCAAGCTAAACCTTCTGAATAGATATGCATCTCTATTTTCTTATTCGTTCTTTTTTTCTTTCATTTTTCTTCATTTTTTAGTTCCTCGTTTTCTTTCATTTTTTGGCAGTTTTTTTTCCGTCGAAGGCGTCTGTGCTTATTTTTATTTTATTTTTGTGTTGTTGTGTGTGGTGTTTTTATAGTTGACGTATTTCTGTCTTTATATACATATCTTATTACTTGAAGATGAGATAATTATCTCATCGTATTGGGGACCACAACACTCACAAGTCAATGTATGCTCGTTCAACCAGCGGCTTTTCTATTGTTGCAGAGGTCAGGAACACTTCTGGTCAATATGAATCATACATACACACACGTGCACAACATGATGATCACCCTCAACCCCCCCCCACACACACACACACACCTCTCCTATCACTATACAGTGAAAACTTTTCTTTTTAAATCTTAACAATTTTTAAAGAGGAGTTAGTGTGGAATAGTAGGTAAACTAACAGAGGATATGAACAGGATATATGAACAAATGAAGGTCTAGAAAAGGATGAAGTCTCTTCTTCTTCTTTCATGGGCTAAAACTACCACGTGCACTCTTTTTATATTTAGTCAAGTTTTGACTAAATATTTTAACATCGAGGGGGAATCGAAACGAGGGTCGTGGTGTATGTGTTTGTGTGTGTGTGTGTGTGTGTGTGTGTGTGTGTGTGTGTGTGTGTGTGTGTGTCTGTGTGTCTGTGCGTGTGTGTGTGTGTAGAGCGATTCAGACCAAACTACTGGACCGATCTTTATGAAATTTTACATGAGAGTTCCTGGGAATGATATCCCCGGATATTTTTTTTATTTTTTTCGATAAATACCTTTGATGACGTCATATCCGGCTTTTTGTAAAAGTTGAGGCGGCACTGTCACACCCTCATTTTTCAATCAAATTGATAGAAATTTTGGCCAAGCAATCTTCGACAAAGGCCGGACTTCGGTATTGCATTTCAGCTTGGTGGCTTAAAAATTAATTAAAAATTGTAAAAAAGGTTTTTTATAAAACGATCCAAATTTACGTTCATCTTATTCTTCATCATTTCCTGATTCCAAAAACATATAAATATGTTATATTTGGATTAAAAACAAGCTCTGAAAATTAAAAATATAAAAATTATGATCAAAATTAAATTTTTGAAATCAATTTAAAAACACTTTCATCTTATTCTTTGTCGGTTCCTAATTCCAAAAACATGTATATTATATGATATGTTTGGATTAAAAACACGCTCACAAAGTTAAAACGAAGAGAGGTACAGAAAAACGTGCTATCCTTCTCAGCGCAACTACTACCCCGCTCTTCTTGTCAATTTCACTGCCTTTGCCACGAGCGGTGGACTGACGATGCTACGAGTATACGGTCTTGCTGAAAAATTGCAGTGCGTTCAGTTTCATTCTGTGAGTTCGACAGCTTGACTAAATGTTGTATTTTCGCCTTACGCGACTTGTTTTTTTTGTGTTTTTTTGCACGAGTGAGTTTTTAAGTGTAAGGCAGTCATACGCCGCTTTCGGGGGAAGTCTCAAAATGTGGGGGTCTTAAAGGTGCGGGGGAAGTCGAATGTGAACCCCCATAACCCCTCCCCCCCGCCCGCAAATCCCTCCTATCACACCCTCACTGCTCTTCTCAGCCAATCAAGGAAAACGTTGTGACCCCAGGTGACGGGTACTTAGGCTCGCTGAATAGAGCCGCGGTGGTGATCGATACAACCCATCGGGGCCGCTGCAGGGACACCTTGTGAATCTTTGCCCGACAGTATCGTGCAAGAGATCGGAGGGAGGTGATAAGAACCGCCCAAAATGGACGGCCCCGGAACCTCCTCGTCCAGAACCCTCGCCTGTCAGAGACAGGGGAAGGAACTCAGGGCGACCGGACCCGGACGAGTTGCGGTTCGTTGGTCTGCTGCTGACGTTGCAGAATGTGCGTCCCGTGGTGACAGGTTTAGAGGTCCCTGGGTCTGTTGTTGACTCGGTGGAAGCGTGCATCCTGGGGGTTTTCTGTGTTCGAGATGAGGGTGATAACAGGAAATAGGAACAACAATGATAAGCCTGCTGTGTGAGAGATAGAGCGGAGGCAGCGTTTAGGGGAGGGGAGGATGGGGAGGGGGAGAGGGACGGACGGAGAGAGAGAGAGAGAGAGAGAGAGAGAGAGGGAGAGAGAGAGAGGAGAGAGAGAGACAGAGAGAGAGAGAGAGAGAGAGGGAGAGAGACAGATAGAGAGAGAGAGAGAAGAGGGAGAGAGAGAGACAGAGAGAGAGAGACAGAGAGAGAGAGAGAGAGAGAGAGAGAGAGAGATAAAGAGAGAGAGAGAGAGAGGGAGAGAGAGAGAGAAGAGAGAGAGAGAAGAGGGGAGAGAGAGAGAGAGAGGGAGAGAGAGAGAGACAGAGAGAGAGAGAGAAAGAGAGAGAGAGAAGAGGGAGAGAGAGAGACAGAGAGAGAGAGAGAGAGAAAGAGAGAGAGAGAAGAGAGAGAGAGAGATGGGGGAGAGAGACAGACAGACAGACAGACAGAGAAAGAGATAGGGTACTTGCCCGGAAGTTAACTTATTTATTGTATTACTGTATTTGTATTAGTTATTTATTCTTTCATGTATATACTTATTTTGATCTACTCTGTCTTAGTTATATATCTATATATTCTTACTTGCCGTTCTTGTCTTGAGTGAAGATTGGAGACGATAATTATGTTGCTGTTCACTGCTTGGCCAGCTTGTCTTAAGCATACGCAAAATAATGTTTCCATCTCAGAATACACGCTGTTTTCCACTCAGCTGGAAAGTAGCGTCAAATCAAAGAGACATAGAGAAGCGGAATTTCAAATACAAATAATAGCCTTGTTTGTCACTGGTGTGCGCTGATTTGGAAGGTGGAAAGTCTCAGTAGCTGTGGAAATGTTAAAATGCGCAACGTGGTTACAACAGGCACGGAGCCTGATTCGCCTTCGTAGGAAGGTGTTGTGTTCATGTGTCCTAGATCTCGTTAATGGGTTTGTTCATTGGATGTTTGATATGGATATTGACGATGCCCAGTAAACTAGCGTATTGATCGAAATAGTCAATGAGGCAAATCCTAAAATTCATGTTTTCGACTCGTACTCTTTGCCGTTACTGATTTCGTATTTGTGGTTTGGCTGTTGTTGCTGACATGTTTAAATATATTTGCCGAAAAACAGGGCCGGTATGCAAGAGTCGAGATTAGAGACTTTATCCCGGGATATATTGGTCTACTTGGCATTTAAAAGTCATTAAACTCGACTCCTGCCTACCGGCCCTTAAAACCGTAGTCCTGCTTTACTTTAATGTTGGGTCTCAACACTGTTATCGTGGTTGAGGAAAAGCGAAAAGGAGGGGAAATGGAAGTAAGTTTTGGGTGGAGAGAGATTGCTTTTCAGTCGTAGATCAGGCACGTGATTTGATGTGCTGGCCAGACTGTCAACGTGTTTGACAAAATGTGGTGATGTCATTTTAATTGTTTGGCGTACTTTTGATCCTAGTTGATTCCGATCGAAGGATTTTTTTCACTTTCATGAATGTGCACGTGTATATGAGCATGTCTGTGTGTTCACCAGTCTAGTCTGTGAACACGCGTTTCATCTTTATCTCGTGAAGGTATCATTGAACTTACAATTATATCAGTTTAATCCTGTATTGTGATAGGTGTTGACATGCAATTTACACCTGCATGAACCGATGGCTACAGAGACAGAACCTGTGTTCGTTACATGGTGAGAGTGTGTTGAAGGAGGGGGGATGGGGGGGGGGGGGCTGTCAGCGCAATATTAGGTAGATATGTTCGCAGTATACTTTAAGGTGTCAATATAGAAATAACTTAAAACTATATTGTAATCAAAGAAGTGTTGGGAATGGCTAAACTTTGTTGTGTCCCTGTTATACCAGTAGCACTCCCTCATTTCAGTTAGGTGTCCCATAAGCCACGCGTACAGATGCACCCGGGACAAACCTACTCTTCTATTCAGGATTCAAGATATAGACGACAACCCTCTAGACCTATTCTTCATCAGTAACCGCCGATGCAGCAGACTGATAGCAGCAGAAACTGGGGCCCCACTCAGCGCTTGACAGGCAAAAGAAGTCCGCAGATTTCATCACTCTTCCCGTTTATCAGAGCGTATGAATACAAGAACGACATCCTGGACAGTGCGATCCGTCAGCGGTCAGTCTTGGTCGGCCATTGATTGACCTGTGGTCAGTCTCCTCGTTGACCTCTGGTGCTTTTTTTTTGTGGGGCGATATTTGCGTGAGGGTAGGAGGGATGATGGATACACAGAAAAGGCAACTTTTTGTTCAGCACTGTGTCGCTGAGTTTGGGGGCAGCGTACTTTGTTGAGACCCGACCTGATTCTGTGGAAGTTTCTGTTTTTTTGTGGCTGTACAGTTCGGTTTGCATGTATGTTTTTTTTGGTTTATCACTCGCTTGCTCGTGTGTGTGTCAGTGTGTGTTTGTATGTGTGTGTGTGTGTGTGTGTGTATATATTATATGTGTGTGTGTGTGTGTGTGCGTGCGTGCGTGCGTGTGTGTGTGCGTGCGTGCGCGCGTGCGCGTGAGTGTGTGTGTGTGTGTGTGTGTGTGTGTGTGTGTGTGTGGGGGGGGGGGGGGTCCGGGTAGGGTGGGTTGGTGTGTGGTATAGAGAGTGTCTGACTTTGAATATTTGTATCTTTCCCACGTGGCATACTTCAGACGGTTACACGGGGTCGAAGCGTATGATTATTCTCAACCACATTTGCACGCCCCAATGACCAACAGATAAAAAAACACCCAACCGACACATAATGAATAAAACCAACATATACGCGTTGAATATAAATAAAGGCCTGATTGTTTACACCAAAACTCTCTGCAGTCTCATTTGAAAAACAAAGAGAATAATTGAAACCACAACTAGTGTGTGTGTCACTGTGTGTGTGTGTGTGTGTGTGTGTGTGTGTGTGTGTGTGTGTGTGTGTGTGTGTGTGTGTGTGTGTGTGTGTGTGTGTGTGTGTGTGTGTTATATCAATACAGGCTCCAGTTATTTACACCACGGCTTCGTGCAGTCGTATATTCGAACTATAGCACCCCCAAAGGTCATTAATACTCATTTTGTCTGGACGCAGTGATCCCTGGGAGGCGCATAATGGAAACTATTGTCTTTGTCAAACGAGGTGAATGCATGCATATTAATACTGGTGCAAACTATCGTGGGACACATTCACACACCCACGTAGAGCTAACATCGGGTTAGAAAAGCTATTGATTCCATTAATTTGTTGAGGTTTCGGAGGTGCATTTACTTATTTAGAGGCGTCGAGCCTTTTTAGCACTTGTCTGTGACACTGAGAGAAAAAAAAGCATCAGTAAGGTGTTCAGATGTGGATGTTTTGTACAGCTGCATGTGTTTGACTTCATTGTATATAACTATGCCATTAAGTAGCACGCATTTTGCCCTAGCAGCGTGAGAAAAACAGTTTGAACTTAAGAACCTTGAAACATCCAAAGCACGTATTGCTTAGACGCACGCAAGCATGTGCATAAGGCCCAAACAAAAAAGTTGTATGTTTCTGGTAACATGGCTACAAAAAATAGGGTAGGTAGGTAGGGATTTTTTGTTTTTTTTTGTTTTTTGGTCAGGGTAGAAAACAACTATACAGTGACGCAAACAGACTTGACTAACTATACAAAGAGAAAGACAACACATTACAAAAACAAATGAGACAAAAGGGATGCGGGGTTATCCCCCTTGTGTCGTCTGCCGTCTGTTACTTTCGTTTTGACGCTTTTTTTTCTTCTTTTTTTTTTTACAAAAGCAATAAAAAAAAGTCTAGGGTCGGCGAGAAAAAACTAGGTAGGGTCGGGTGACCAGAAACATACAACTTTTTTTGTGTGGCCTAAACATGGAATCTTGAACACCCATGCAAAGACATAGGCAGATACATCGACAAACCGACCAGCAGACAGACACACAGGCAGAAACACACGCGCATACGAGCAAGTTTATACCCTGGATAGCGCAGGAACAGTTGGAGGCGGTGACACAAACAGCTAGACTAGATAAGCCAAAAGACATTCATACAGTCAGACATTGCGGTAACTGAAACATTTATGTTGCTATACTCCCCCCCCCCTTTTTTTTGTGGGTTCAAATCCCTTTTTCAGTTTGACATATATACAAGTTGTATTCGTCAGCAAAATTCAATAGTATACTCTTTTTAAGAGCACATTAAAAGGCTTAGATTGTTGGGTTCCATTGATTCCGCTGTGTGTGCGCGCTATTGTTGATATCAAAATAGTTTTGAACAAAAATTGTTTAAACTTACTGAAACATTTCTAGGGCGATACCTACTCAACGTATCCTGAGGTTCAGCTCTGCTTTACATGAGTTTTTACATGAGATAAGACAATCCCATTGCCACAACCATTCCATCCTCATCTTCCGCCGACAACAATCCATAATGTGTTGTACCCCTTAGCCCCTCCATTAAAAGAACCACACGTATCCATGTTACCCCATGCCACCTGCTTTGATTGTAACCCTTACCCCAACCCCAACCCCCCCCCCCCCTCCTCCAGTCATCAAACTGCACTCCCTCCCTTATTGTGTACTAACTCTCCTACCTTCCCCTGCAAGTTCATCCCCCGCCCACCAACCCCTCAACCCAAACCCCTTCCACGTCAGCACTCGGGATCTTGATTAATCCAATATTACGAAATGTTCATTTATCAAAACCTGCGCACGCCATGAACCGAATTAGAAGGCTTTACTGATGCACAAGGAAGGCCCTTCTTCGTGAAACGTGTTACTCATTGGTTCAAGAACATCTGTGAAAGTCGCCATCACACATAAATACAACGGAAGTAATGGCCCAAATAAAGGCCTCGCATTCGGAGTTAATAACTGTTCTTTGCGCCCTCTATTTCCGAGTTTCTTTACGACTTTGCTGTGGCTTTTGTAGATTTTGCTGTAAGAATGGTTGCATCGCTGGGCCTACTGTTTTAAAGGGGAGTACGATAAAACAATGACCTATATGAAAGCCTCACGTCATGCGCAGTTAATAACGGTTTTGTGCGCCCTCTACTTCCGAGGTTATTTATGACTTTGCTGTGGCTTTTGTTGATTTTGCTGTAAGAATGGTGCAGCGCTGGGCCGACTGTAATAAAAGGGAGCACAAGAAAAAGAAAGAGAAAAAGACAACATTGCACAACGGAAAAAAAATCCCAAGACGTTTTATCGACACAAGTGGCCATATTTCTCTGCCGTTTCATGCAAGGCTGTCTCTCCATCACTTGTCCAAGGCGATAGTTGACAGTCAAATGTACAATTCTTTGTATAATTGCGGATAAGAAGTGATGAAAAAGGAAATTGTTACGAAAAAGAAGACTGGGCTTTATAGTTTTGATTTCATGAAGGAATTTGGAAGGTTTACAATTTGTGTACATGTTTTAGAGAAACCTATTCAATTTAACTGAACATTAGTTTTGATTTTTACCAGTGCTAATCCGAAGTTCAAAGGGTGTCATCATTTGGTAACTCCTTCATTGCGATTATTGTCAGAGAAAGCCGTAATAGAATTGCGGCGGTTTGCATGGCTGTCCACATTGGAGAAACAATTTATGTAAGAAGACATTTCTATTTTTAAAGTCATTTTGGAGAACATTTTGAACAAGTGTGTATGAAACGACATTGTTGGGTTAGATATTAAGCATGTTGAAGATAACCAAGCGTTAAACACACGTCCCATGAAATTAAGAGCAACATTCTCACAAACAAGTTATCAAACAGCTACAACTTAAAGGCACATTCCTTCCCGTGTAAACGATTTGGATCACCATCTCAGATTTGGCCAGTTTTCTACATGAGATACAACCATACACCACGTCTTCGGCACATACCAAAAATCAACGGGTTGGCTGCTATGTGTGCGAGAAGAGCATTTTTTGATGATTTGATACACTGAAATGACAACATTGGCTTTTAAGCAATTAGTTCATGAACATAGTCCAGCTCTACGAAACTGAAACTGAAACTGAATGTTATTACAAAAGGATAGGGGTTTTAGGCAGAGCCTAACCTTACAACCTGTCTCTTATACAAACACTTAATACAGACGCATATACTATTAAGGATACAGAACTCGAACTCGAACTCGAACTCGAAAACTTTATTACCGAGGGATGATAGCATTAGGTCCATATGGTCCTTTCTTACAGCTAGTCCCTACTATGATACACACATGAAACAAAGAACACATTGAAGAATAAAAAATAAAAAATAAATCACACACAAAAAATCAAATAAAACAAAATTATGTAGGGAAAAGTATAACAAAGTAAAAATATAAAAAAAATTTCAAAAGTGTGCTTGTTAATGGAAGCATACTATACACAAAAGCAATCAAGTCTGTTGCTTTTTGGGATGTACCTAAGCCAGGATATGATCTGATCTCATGTGAAAGCCAGGATCGAGGTGAGCCAAATCGTGTTCACTAGAAAGAGTGTGCCTACAAATAATTCGCACAGAAGCGATCAGCTTTAATGCCATAGAAAACGGTTGTACTTACACGCAGGATTTGTATTACATTCATCATGCCATGGTCTCTATCGTCTTTTCTTATGTGAGAAGAAAATCCGCATTGGGAATTTGCAGGCCAAAGAAATATAGGAAGAGTTGCATCGGCGATCAGCGAGGGCTGGGTCTTGGAAGAGACTCAGACAAGGCAAATAGATCCCCTCTGGCGGGGGCGAAACGTTGATCACATCGTGAAGAAACTTTGGACATTACGCCGTTCCTGTTTTCTGTGTTTGATGCGTGGGGGCTACGGTGGGGGAGTGGAGATGGGTGGGTGATGATGGGTAGGTGGTGAGTGGGGTGTTGGGTAGGTTAGGGATGGAGCGGGTCGTTAGAGTGTGTGTGTGTGTGTGTGTGTGTGTGTGTGTGTGTGTGTGTGTGTGTGTGTGTGTGTGTGTGTACGTACATGCGTGCGTACGTGCGTGCGTGCGTGCGTGCGTGTCAGTGTGTGTGTGTCTCTCTTTGGCTGTGTTTGTGTGCTTATCTTTGTTTGCCTCTGTGCGTGTTTCCCTGTGCATGTGCATCTGTCTGCCTGTCTGTCTGGTTGTCTGCCTGTTTGTTTGAATGCATGCACACACACTAACGCTTGTAAACAGTTATAAGCTTTCAGTCACTGATACGTTGCTCTTTCGGGGGAAAAAAACCCCACGTACCCAGCTATTAGCACTGCAACTCGTTAGAAAAGACGTAGATGTGCATGTAATATTTGACCTAAGAATCATTGTTTTTTCTGCATAAAAGCCATATTAGTACTCTGTGACCCAAGAACAAATTCAACCCCTTTCGGATAATATGTAGCTTCGGCAGTTAGCTGGAATTCGCAATATGAGCATTAACGATTATCACATATATGCAAAGACAGAGCGAGATGAAAGCCTATACCTAATTTGCGCATTTTTCTATGACATAATGACACTTACGTTTGTGTGCATTTTCTGCCCTTGTAAAAGACTGAAGATTTGTGCAAATGTCAGCCAAGGGACAATAAAGGGTTGAGTGTGTTTGGAAATCGTGTGAACGCAGCGGTTTGAGCCGGGATGACAATCTGGGAAATAGCCCTCCGGAGATGCTGTTTATTTGCAATCAATATTCAGCTTGCAGTCCTTGAGAGGCATGCTGTTTTCTTACCAAGCGGCCGGGTCTTGAAGTCGATTTATTCGGAAGGGGGGAGGAGGGCGACGGGATTTGAGACAGGGATGTGTGTTTGTGTGAGTGTGTGTGTGTGAGTGTGTGTGTGTGTGTGTGTGTGCGTGTGTGTGTGTGTGTGTGTGTGTGTGTGTGTTGTACGCATGCAACTTGCGTAAAGCTAACACGTGTGAATGTAAACGCGTTTGGTATTTCATATGTGTGTACGTGCGTGTGTTTGTGTGTGCGCGCGCGCGCGCGCGTGTGTGTGTGTGTGTGTGTGTGTATGTGTGCGTGTGTGTGTGTGTGTGTGTGTGTGTGTGTGTGTGTGTGTGTGTGTGTGTGTGCGAGAGAGTTACATACGCGTGCTTTGCAGTTTGTAACGCATTATAGAAGACAAAAAACACTATCCGAGACGCGTAAAATTAACTGGGGCAAAATATGACGTAGAGTGACACTCAAATCACGAAAAAATGACAGCTTTTACTGAAATTAATATGTCCACCACATTTTTCCCTTGCACAGACACAAAAATGACCTGCACTTTCCCATCGTGAACAGCCTCCATTTCGCAGACACGAGAAGGTTACAAGCACAACGACGTCTGGCGTTGACCGAGATCAACGATTTACCGCTTTCTACGCCGAGACATCGAACCGGAAATACGTCACGTCTGCACGCCATACTTTAGGAGCAGAAATCCGGGTATAAATTCATGCGTCCTGGGGAAAAGTTTGGAACTTGTCGGAGCACAAGAACAGCTTCATGTCTGTCGGGAAAAGAGAGAGGTCTACGTTTGCTGATCTGGATGCTTAGTCTCGTGATGAACGCGACTTGATTCCAAAGCCACTTTCTCTCGAAGGAGAGTGTCTATGGGCACGTAAACTTAAGGGATCGTTTATGGTACACTTGGCGTATTGTTTTCTCGCTAATGTAGGCTACATCGCTTTTTTTATTTTTTGTTACATATTAATATTGAATGCTGTGCCTGCTTAGAACTGGTTTCAGTTTGCTGAGCTGGATGCGTGGTCGAGTGATGAACATGAGTCGATTCCAAACCCACTTTCTCTTGGAGGAAAGTTAGTCATGGGCACGGAAACTGAAGTTGTCTTCAAGTTGGCGTGTTTGTTTTCCCGCTGTTATACAACTTCTTCCTCATAAAAAAAGAGTGTTTGTCCTGTGTAAAACGGGCTTTAGTTTGCCGAGGTGATTGCTTATTCGAGTGATGAAAACGAGTTGATTCCAAAGCCATTGTAACTCAGTGGGTGAGTTGTTGTGCGTACGAAACCAAAAGGCGTCTTGAAGAGGGAAAGGATATCGTTGTTTTTTCGCCTACCCGCTAATATACAACTTCTGCTTATTGGAGTACTGCGCCCATTAGTACTAGTAATAATATGGAAAATGTACCTGCATTAATTAAACAGATTAACAAAGGTGTCACTTACGAAATATATTCAACAAACATGATCCACACTCTGAACACATGAAACAACCAGGGTGTGGATTCTTGGCTTTCGTTCAAGGGAAAGAATGCTCTTTAAAAATGCCCGTGTGTAAGCCTTGGCAGATTGCGGTAAAGGTGATCTCTTAAACGAGAAAGAGTGTACCTTTAAAGATAGCAAACAAGAGGAAGCCCGCCCTGTACTGCTGTGTTTACACGGTCAGGGAGTAATGTGACGGTCGGGGAAGCGGCTGGACTGACCAGGGTCGATTTGCGTCCTTAATGTGACGTCTGACTACAGAAACGTCACTGGGGGTTCGTATAAGGGAGACGGGCCTCAATCGATGCGGGGCGGTTCATTCTGGGCATGTGTCCTTATTGTGATTTTTGGTCCCAGTATTACTCGAGTAAGACTTGAATAGGGGAGACGGGCCTGAATCAATGTGGGACGGTTCATTCTGGGCAAGTTTCTGGACCCAGTATTACTCGAGTAAGACTTGAATAGGGGAGACAGGCCTGAATCAATGTGGGACGGTTCATTCTGGGCATGAGTCCTTACTGTGGTTTCTGGCCCCAGTATTACTCGAGTAAGACTTGAATAGGAGGGACGGGCCTCAGTCGATGTGGCGCGGTTCATTCTGGGCATGAGTCCTTTCTGTGGTTTTTGGCCCCAGTATTACTTGAGGGAGACTTGAATAGGGGAGACAGTACTGAATCAACGTGGGACGATTCATTCTGGGCATGAGTCCTTACTGTAGTTTCTGGCCCCAGTATTACTTGAGGGAGACTTGAATAGGGGAGACGGGCCTCAGTCGATGTGGCGCGGTTCATTCTGGGCATGAGTCCTCACTGTGGTTTTTGGCCCCAGTATTACTCGAGTAAGACTTGAATAGGGGAGACAGTACTGAATCAACGTGGGACGGTTCATTCTGGGCATGAGTCCTTACTGTGGTTTTTGGCCCCAGTATTACTCGAGTAAGACTTGAATAGGGGAGACAGTACTGAATCAACGTGGGACGATTCATTCTGGGCATGAGTCCTTACTGTGTTTTTTGGTCCCAGTATTACTCGAGTAAGACTTGAATATGAGGGACGGGCCTGAATCAACGTGGGACGGTTCATTCTGGGCATGAGTCCTTACTGTGGTTTTTGGCCCCAGTATTACTCGAGTAAGACTTGAATAGGGGAGACAGTACTGAATCAACGTGGGACGGTTCATTCTGGGCATGAGTCCTTACTGTGGTTTTTGGCCCCAGTATTACTCGAGTAAGACTTGAATAGGAGGGACGGGCCTGAATCAACGCGGGACGGTTCATTCTGAGCATGAGTCCTTACTGTGGTTTTTGGCCCCAGTATTACTCGAGTAAGACTTGAATAGGAGGGACGGGCCTGAATCAACATGGGACGGTTCATTCTGGGCATGAGTCGATCTTACTGTGGCTTCTGGCCCCAGTATTACTCGAGGATGACTTGAATAGGGGAGACGGGCCTGAATCAACGTGGGACGGTTCATTCTGGGCATCAATCAATCAATCAATATGAGGCTTATATCGCGCGTATTCCGTGGGTACAGTTCTAAGCGCAGGGATTTATTTTTTTTATTTTTTATTTTTATGCAATTTTATTTATGCCGTGTGGGATGGAATTTTTTTACACATTACATCACGCATTCACATCGGCCAGCAGATCGCAGCCATTTCGGCGCATATCCTACTTTTCACGGCCTATTATTCCAAGTCACACGGGTATTTTGGTGGACATTTTTATCTATGCCAATACAATTTTGCCAGGAAAGACCCTTTTGTCAATCGTGGGATCTTTAACGTGCACACCCCAATGTAGTGTACACGAAGGGACCTTGGTTTTTCGTCTCATCCGAAAGGCATGTGTCCTTAATGAGATGTTTGGCCGCAGTATCACGCGGGGAAAACTTGAATAGGGGAAACAGGAGGCCTGACTGAATGTGAGACGGTTCTGTTCGCTAATTAACACGGGGTAGTGAGTGGTTAATGTGTCCTTTCTGTGTTTTTGGCTCCCGTATCACTCGAAGAAGACTTGAATAGGGGAGACGGGCCTATATCAAGGTGGGACGATTCTGTTTGCTTATTAGGCCAAAAAAATAGGTCTGTTTACGGTAACCCGACCGACCCCTAGTTTTTAGGCCCGACCCTAATCTTTTTTTTGGATCGTCTGAAAAAAAAAAAAAAAGCATCCAAAATAGAGCTGTTTGCGCTCAAACAGCAGACGACAGAAGGGAGGTAAGCTCAAAGTACTGTTTATAGTTATGTTGGGCAAAAACAGGGATTGATGAGAAGAAATGAACTGTGAAACATCATAGAGAGGGGAGAAAAAAAAAAAGGAAAAAAAAAAGAAAAAAAAAAACCCGACCTACCGACCCTATTTTTTCACCCTATGTTACCGTAAACAGACCTCTTTTTTTGGCCTTAACACGGGGTAGCGAGTGGCATAACTATGTGTCCTTAGTGTGATATTTGGACCCAGTATCACTCGAGGAAGACTTGAATAGGGGAGACGGGCCTGAATTAATGTGGAACGGTTCAGTTTCATTATTAACACCGGGTTGCGAGTGGCATATGTGTCCTTAGTGTGATTGTTGGTCCCAGTATCACTCGGTGATGACCTTTACTGTCGAGTTGGAGACGGGAAAAGAGGCTGCTTTGGTCTTATGGTGATTGGTTACGTTTGATACAGAGAATGTTTTGTTTAGATTGACTGACTGTTTGTTTGAACGAAGTAATTGTATGGTTGAAATCAATAATAAAGGATCATTACGTTGGTAGCTAATCCACTTAGAAAAACGCCTTGGTACATGGTGTGTGAATTCTGTTCTGTTCATACTTTATTGTCCCATGCCGTAGAAGTTCGGGTCGCTGCCTCCCAGTCAAAAGCCAGCGAAAGCAAGGGTCACACTGCCCAGGTGTATTCGTGTTAAGATATGATCAGCCACGTGCACGAAATGTAAGTGTGCTTGGCAACACATACGCTTCACAGTTATGTCGCAGTTGATATTGTTCCTTCGTCATTCCCAGCTAAATACAAAACAATACGTTCAGCTTTAGTTACTTCGGTGTCTGTATCGTCATTCTTAACAATAAAATTATCCTTAACGCCATGATCATCCTCATTGTGGTGACCCTTCTCTTCCTCTGCTTAGCTATTTTGAAAAATTGTCGTCATAGGCCCTAACATTCGTCAGCATCCTCAGTGTGATGTGCGGGCTACACCGGGGGGAAAACGCAAATATATAAAAAGAGAGAGAGAGAGAGAGAGAGAGAGAGAGAGAGAGAGAGAGAGAGACAGACAGACAGACAGACAGACAGACAGACAGACAGACAGACAGACAGACAGGGTGAGACAAAGAGAGACGCAGACGCAGACGCAGATAATTTATTCAATAGGCCATAGCCCCTTATGAATGAGTGTGAACAAACGGTTCACGTTGCAAATAATACAACTCATCAGGTGCAGAAAAGGTACAACGTAAACATAATAACATAATAATCGCACAACACTACAGAATAAAACATATATTACACGGTCTTTAACTACGAGGTTACAACATCTCCTAATTTCAAGGCTTTATACAAATACAGACAAAGAGAGAGAGAAGAGAGAGAGAGAGAGAGAGAGAGAGAGAGAGAGAGAGAGAGAGAGAGAGAGACAGACAGACAGACAGACAGACAGACAGACAGACAGACAGACAGACAGACAGACAGAGTGAGGCACAGAGGGAGAGAGACAGAGACAGAGGCAACGACAGAGAGACATAGAACATGAGTACATAAGAACCTATATTAGCACAGGAACAGGAAACGACCCCCATAAAGCCTTGACATCGAGGGAAACGGAGGTCGACATAGACAAGAAAAAGTCATCACCATCAATTTATGCTAAAGAGGAGCGAAAGTGTCCCAGCTTCCTACACATCTCACGCCCCAACGGCCCCGCGACGGCCAATTGATTTGTGTGTATGGGGTCAGTCACTGACCCAGAAATAGAGATGTCTGCTGTCGCGAGCACGAGCAACCCGCTAAGCAGTGTTTGAGCGGAGACACAGAGCGGGTAAAAACGAGTATTGACAAGCGGAGTAGTAAGTAACGAGGCCTGCAAGTCGTCGGGTGAACACCTTATCAACTATATATGTATTTTTACACCCCCGGTATAGGGGTGTGTATAGGTTTCACTCGATGTGTTTGTTTGTTTGTTTGTTTGTTTGTTTGTGTTCGCATATAGATCTCAAGAATGAACGGATCGATCGTCACCAAACTTGGTGAACAGGTTCTATACATTCCTGAGACGGTCCTTACAAAAATTGGGACCAGTCAAACACACGGTTAGGGAGTTATTGGTGGATTGAAATTATACAAGGACTTATAGAGGGACATCTTCATGGTCAAAGGGAAATAACCATTCTCACTCAGTCACTGCCACCAACTGAGAAGGTTATTTCCCTTTGACGGGGGTGTTTTTCCTACCTCGTAGGAATTTCTTGTTTAACTCATTTTGTCTTGGGATGGGGGGTGGGGGTGGAGGGGGGGGGGGGGGGTGGGGTTGGGTGGAGTCCCTTTCGGTTTTTATATTTCTCATACCGATTCCTTCCTTCATCATTTTTTGTTTTATTTATTTATTTATTTTTTTTTTGCATTGGTAATTTGTCTGCATCATCTTTCTTCCAGGCCACCCCTCCCACCCCCCTCCCCCTCTTCCTTCCTCCGTCCATGCAACCCCTCGGCTCTCCTCCCTTCTCCCACGACACCCCTCTCCCCTCTACCCCCTTCCCCTCTCCTTTCCTCCTTCCGTACCACACCTTCCCTTCATCCACCCCTTCCCCTCTCCTTTCCTCCTTCCGTACAACACCTTCCCTTCATCCACCCCTTCCCCTCTCCTTTCCTCCTTCCGTACCACACCTTCCCTTCATCCACCCCTTCCCCTCTCCTTTCCTCCTTCCGTACCTCACCTTCCCTTCATCCACCCCTTCCCCTCTCCTTTCCTCCTTCCGTACAACACCTTCCCTTCATCCACCCCTTCCCCTCTCCTTTCCTCCTTCCGTACCACACCTTCCCTTCATCCACCCCTTCCCCTCTCCTTTCCTCCTTCCGTACCTCACTTTCCCTTCATCCACCCCTTCCCCTTTCCTTTCCTCCTTCCGTACAACACCTTCCCTTCATCCACCCCTTCCCCTCTCCTTTCCTCCTTCCGTACCACACCTTCCCTTCATCCACCCCTTCCCCTCTCCTTTCCTCCTTCCGTACCACACCTTCCCTTCATCCACCCCTTCCCCTCTCCTTTCCTCCTTCCGTACCTCACTTTCCCTTCATCCACCCCTTCCCCTCTCCTTTCCTCCTTCCGTACCACACCTTCCCTTCATCCACCCCTTCCCCTCTCCTTTCCTCCTTCCGTACAACACCTTCCCTTCATCCAGCCCTTCCCCTCTCCTTTCCTCCTTCCGTACCACACCTTCCCTTCATCCACCCCTTCCCCTCTCCTTTCCTCCTTCCGTACCACACCTTCCCTTCCTCCACCCCTTCCCCTCTCCTTTCCTCCTTCCGTACCACACCTTCCCTTCATCCACCCCTTCCCCACCATCCGTACAGGCCACACTCCCCTCTGCCTTCCCCCATCTATCCCCCCTCTTACTTCCTACCGCCAATTATTTCCATCGCCTTTACCCTTGCCCCTTTTCCTTTTTTTTCTCGTATACATATAAGAGGTTCCAGAGTGCGAAGGATTTGGATTTGTGTTGATTACGAGGTTGCGATTAATCATATCCCTTGTTGACATGGCTCGCGTATGGGAAGGTCGTCTTATAATAGCAGTGTTTAATTGGAATGAGACGGGTTTTATGTTTTGTTGTCAAATTGGACGCATTTCCAACTCAATTTCTTTAGCTTTATCCTGCTCTATCGGGTTTGATATGGTGCGCGTAAGGACAACCGCTTTACGTGAAGCAGTACGTGTCTAATATGGAACACATTTTAATATTCAACATGTTTCAAAACAGTTTGAATCTAGCACGAAATATGAGCCTAATACTCGCCTGTTTGGAGGAAACACTGTACCAGCTTTGTTGCACCTCGTTGTAAAGATATGGCATGATCGCTCAGAGTGTGTCCTTGTTTGCTTCCTTCTTCTCCCCCCCCCCCCCCCCCACCCCTCCTTCCTCCTTCTTCGTTTTCTTTTACTTTTTTCTTGTTCTCTTACGACATTAAGGCGAGGAACACTTTTGAATTTTGAAAACTGTCAGTTAAGGTCGACCAGGGATGCAGTGTGCTGTTCGGAACGTTCACAGTTTGGTGCCTACCAAACTTCCTCTTTCAACCATTAAAGTCGTGTGATATTGTTTTTATAAACGCCGGGTAATACGGTGTTGAAGAAGTTACTTGTTAAATCCCTCAGTGGCGCATGGACAACCAGTGAACATTCCAGTTACATTAGAGTTAGCAGACAATGCCGCCTGTCTACTCATTTTTAAGTTATCTGTCATTAGCACGTGACCCTCGTATTGCGCAGTGCACTGCACTGTGTACATTTTTTGTGTGTTCAATGTGTCAACTATGTCACTGCACTGGTGCTGGAAGTTAATGGTTTTGGCTGGATGAAAGTGTGAATGACGTGCAGAACCTGTGTTATCTTTTAACTTTAAGTAAGATTTCTGCAACAGCTGAGAAAGTGTATCATCTTTAAGGCAACTTGGTTGAAATGCAGCGCCTCAGTGAGCTCGGGTGTGGAAAAGTCTGCCTGCCCTCTCTTTTTGAAAGGGTGCAACACTTGTTCGACCCTGACGCATACTTCCACCTGCGCATTTTATTCTTTAAGCTTCTGTGTTGTGTTGTGTTGTGTTGTGTTGTCAGTGTGTGTGTGTGTGTGTGTGTGTGTGTGTGTGTGTGTGTGTGTGTCTGCGTGTGTGTGTGTGTATGTGTCTGTGTGTCTGTCTGTCTGTCTGTGTGAATAGAATAGAATAGAATAATGTTTATTGTCATGAACCAGTAAAGTTATTGACACAACAAACAACAAATAATAATAATGCATTATACAATGCTAAAACAATCCGTAACAAATTTGCCAAGACGAACTTGAACTTCGTCTTCTAAAAATAAGTTACTTGGATTTTTGTTAGCATATTTCATATTGATATGTGAAGCATCTTCTTTAAATTCATCCCTTAATTTAACATATTTATTGCATTTATCTAGAAAATGTATTTCATCTTCTATGACATTGCATTCAATACAAAGACGATTTTCTTTAGGGATATTCTGATGTCTTCCACTTTCAATTTTTAGACAATGTGTGCTAGTCCTTAATATGCTTAACATCTTTCTGTGTTTATTATTCTTAATTTGTATTAAGTATGACTGCATTTCGTAAGATTTACTGATCATAGAATAAAACTTAAGTCTGGAATATGTATCTGATTTTTCTTTTGTCCAGTATCTTATATATTCCTCTTGTTGTTTTTTGTCAATGGCAAACTTTAATTTGTGTACATTTAATGTAGATTGGTTATGCCAAACGTGACTAAAACCTAAGTTACAAAGAGATTGTCTAACAAATTGTAGCCATGGCGTTTCTGTCGGATGGAGCAACATTGAGTCATATAATTGATGTATATACGAATCTTGTTTGGAGTCTAGAATATGCGCCCAGAATGCTATTGTTTGTGATAACATTTTTAATCCTAAAGGGAACCTTCCTAATTCCCCCAGTACAGGTATCCACATAGCTTTTCTATGAACTCCAAGAAGGAATCGACAAAATTTGATATGAACAAATTCATGAGGAGTTTTGCTAGATAAACATGATCCAAAGAAATGATCAGTATTTGTTTGTTTTATTTTATTATTAAACGTAAACGGATACCAGATTTCAGCGCCATATGTTAATATCGGATTTACAAGTGAATCAAATAAATGTATCATTGTGTCTATTTGCACGTTTTGATTGCTGAAAATTCTGCGGAGGGAATGTGCTGCTTTATTACCTTGTTTACTTAAATGATCTTGAGCTGTATCAAAATTTCCATTCTTGTTGAATATGACCCCTAAATATTTATATTGATCTGTTACTTTGATTACATCAGTTCCACATTTAAATATTGTGTGCATTTTTGGATTTATATGACAAAATACTATAATTTTTGTTTTTTCTATGTTAATTTTCAAACCCCACTGTAGGCAATAGTTATTTAGATAATCTAACTTATTTTGTAATCCTATTTTTGATTTTGAAAGAAGTACTAGATCATCTGCATACAGTAGACACGATATTTTTGTATTCTGGTTAATGTATGGCGAATCAACGTCAGGCATTTGTGTGTGAGAGAGGAACATATTGTTTACAGCCAAATTACAGACAGGCGACGGTGTGTCATAGGCAATTTCCTATTGTAACGTATTCATTTATGTGGACAGTAAAGGTATTGTTATTGTTCATGTTTGTTTTTTTAAGTCTGGCGTTAAGTTAGTGACACACAATTTGAAATACAAAACGAAATATATACACACAAACAAAACAAAACAAAACACCAAGTTTATTATTAAAAACAAAGTGACCGCAAAACAATGTAGGTCAAAGGAAAACAAAGGAATTACAAGAAAACGAAAGAATCCAAACAAGAAATCCTGAATCATATGTGACCCTCCACCACGGGATGAGTCGCATGTCACATTTGCATGTATTTAATATTTTTACATTTCCCTAAATAGTTTTTTATGCTCTATCTAGTGATGCAAACGTTTCAGAAAAGAGCGAACATTTTTTGAGTTATAAGCCTGTGACTAAGGTGACCCTCACACTGTTACCAGACACATCCCGGACTTATATTAAGCCTAGCGCAGAACCGCGCGAGGTGACATGCGACTCATTTCGTGGTGGAGGGTCACATATTTGGTGCAATCATTTTGGGGGGCAACATGCATGTATCTGCAATTACTTCAGTTGTCCTTCTTTGGGCTTGTTAGTATGTGATAGGGTGGAGTGGAAGGGGGAAAATAGGCCAGGAAGCATACATGAGACGCCAAGACAGAGGTTTCGATAACGTGACTTTTATTTAACGTACACCAGAAAGCAGACACCAGAAAGCAGACACCAGAAAGCAGTGTCTGATGACACATGAAAAGAAAAGAAAACATAATATAAGTACATGGCATAACAAGTAAAAACGCACCATTCCTACAAATGCATCCTAACCATACATACAATCCACAATAAACCTACTATATCAAGTGAACAGAAGGGGGGGGGGGGTAGAGGGTGATGGGGAGACGGGACTAACTCCCTACACAATAGATAACTGAGGACACGCTATTACAAAACAAGGAACTAGGCTAGCGCGGGAAAACGGGCAAAACAACGAAACTGACGCTATAACGTCACTGGAATAAAATAGCTACATGCATACGTGCACACCATAGCATCATTCATACGATCAAAACATATTATAGACAAGCAAAATACAATATAACCAAAAGAAACAACATCTACTTACAGTTCACTCCTCAATGAAGAACTAAACACACACGAAGTTACGGCGGGACTGTTCAACGCATCACCGGTCTGAATCACACACCTCGCTGATGGTAAATCAGCTATTAAACCACAGGTCAAAGATAATACTAACAATCCAGCACAGGCCACATGTATGTTAAAAGATGTCACACTAACACAAAGAACTGTTTCAAATATAACACCGGTCTCAAGGCTACAACGAAATCACCGGTCAGACTGCCCGAACTCACACTGTCGGGGGTGGATGCGTACGCATCCGTTAAGGGATTAACCAATTAAAACGCAGCATCTACGCACAAAGACATACACGACACCACGGAACGAAGACATAAACGCATGATCAAGGGGAATAATTGGGGTAGGGAACGAAAGAAAGGAACAACAGTTCATGAAATCGCCACACGGCTACATTACAAAACAAACACACACAACAACAAAAAAACATGTTTTTATCCTTTGGGATAAACAAGATCAACGATTATTGCTTTTTCCGTTTCCGTCCCAGCAAAAACAACACAGTAATACTTGTGGAAACTGAAACCATTTCAAACAAAGCAAATGGTATTTAGAATACTTCAGAAACTTTGCCACTCTGGGTCGTAAGCGAAACCGAACCATCCTCTATAGCTAACATAATTGCCTTTGAAACAACATGGGTTTTTAAGTGCAAGCAAAACATATTTATCATTACAGCCAGACACAAAAACCCAACTTTAAAAAATGGGCAAGACGCTTTTGCTTTGACCTTTGAATTTGGAACTAAAAAAAAGGTCCAGAGAAAAAGGCAGTCTAATTTGCGTGTGGGCGCATATACTACTCGCATTTAGACACTAATAGCCCAAGATCAGCGGAAGCGCAAGACTAAATCGAAGGTTTAAAGTTACTTTCTCTCTCGTTGTCATAGACTTGTTCAGTCGGCCAGAGAAGGGCATATTGTTACGAATGTTCTACGCAAAACGCCATATTTACATGAACACAAGAATGTAGATAAAGCATCAGTGTTTACTGGCTTTTGTTTTAGAATCAAGAGTTTTATATATTTTTGTGTGCTAAAAGCCGTCACATATGACGGGCGGTGAAATAGCTCAGTCGGTAGCGGCGCTGGCTACAAAACCAGTTGTCACTATCGGCGTGGGTTCGATCCCCACGTTTGGCGAGGGATTTATTTCCCAGAGTCAACTTTGTGCAGACTCTCCACGGTGGCCGAACACCCCCGTGTGCACGCATACGCACGATAAAGAACCCAAGTTTACAGCGAAAGTCTCAGGGCTTGGAAACATGAATACATGCATGCAGAAAAAAGAGAAAAAATATAGGAAGCGCCGTATACTGTATGGCAGCTCGCTTTCCCCAGGGAGAAAGCAGCCCGAATTTCCATGAGGGTAATCTCACAGGACTATATAAAATCTTATCCTTATCCTTGTATGAACAAGTTCCAAATGACATAGTTGTTAGTTTCAGCAAAGTCTAATCCTCCGATAAGATACCTTTTAAAAACACAACATTGCATAACTTGCTTGTTTCTTTGATTTTATTTGATTCTTGGTGTGTGTGTGTGTGTGTGTGTGTGTGTGTGTGTGTGTGTGTGTGTGTGTGTGTGTGTGTGTGTGTGTATGTGTGTGTGTATGTGTGTGTGTGTGCGTGCGTGCGTGCGTGTGCGCGCACGCTTGTGTGTATGTTTTCTCTCAATTGCTAGCGGAAAAAGGAAGTAAGGTAGACTCTCGGCGTGTGAAAGCAAGAGCAGGTGCAATGTCATGATTGGTTTGTCGTCTCCGGTATTGTGCTTTGTTTTTAACATTTTTTAAAATGATGCTAGTGAGTTCATGTTTCAAACAATGAATGCTTCTGTCAGCTGCTGTGTCACTGGACAGAGTAGGACATGGGGAGGGTAGGAGGGGAGGAGGCGGAATTGAAATGTGAATGCGGGATGGAGTGTATGAGATCATGTAAATCGCTGTACAGCCTGAACCATTGGTTTGCTACCGCAGTCGTAATAGAGTGTAAGCCTAAAGCTTGCCCTGTCTCCTTTTTTTGATCGAAGAATCTCTTTGTGACGTGAAGAGCGTTTGTGTTTTTTGGGAGGTCCTTTGTTTCTTTGTTTTTTGTTTCTTTGTTTGTTCATTTGTTTGCTTAATGTTGTTGTCTTTTTGTTTTATTTTGTTTTGTCTTGTTTCGGTGTTGTTGTTCTCGCAACGTTCTTCGTTCATGAGCTGAAACTCCCACGTTCATTCATGTTTTTTGCACGAGTGGTTTTTGGCTCACGTAAGTGTAGCCTATGCGATGCTAACTTTTGTCTGTCTGTGCGTGCGTGCGTGCGTGCGTATGTATGTATGTGTGTATGTCTGTGGTAGAAACTTTAACATTTGAAGACGTCATATTACATTGACGTCACATTATGACGTACGAGGGTTAGACGTCACGCGATGGAATTACTGAAAGTCTCGGTGATTGTAATTTTTAGCGGGCCGAGACTATTTGGCAGTCGTGTCCCTGTAAGTAGGCTACACATGCAGACAGACAGATCTAGATCTAGTGTCTCGCTTTCTTGCACAGTTTCACCTATGCTCTTTCTGTGTATGTGTGTGTGTGTGTGTGTGTGTGTGTGTGTTTGTGTGTGTTTGTGTGTGTGTGTGTGTGTGTGTGTGTGTGTGTGTGTGTGTGTACTGTGTGTGTGTATGTGTGACGGAGTGATTGAGTTTGTGTTACTGTTTGTCGATTTCTTACGTGAGCCTTGAAGGCTTCGCCTCTTGTTAACGTGTATGACCGCTTTTACACCGGCATTCAGATAGGCATGCTTCGCTTTAGGGGGAAGCATGCTGGGTATGTTCGTGTTTCCATAACCCACCGTACTCTGACATAGAGTACAGGATATTTTCCGTGCGCTGGTCTTGTGCTTGCGTGTAGACACGATAAGGCACTCGCAGGTCTACACATACGTTTTGGGTAGATCGGACAAATCTCCACCCTTAACCCACCAGGTTTCAAACCAACGACCTTCCGCATAGGAGGCCCATGTCTTATCCACTTGGCAAATGCGTCCGTCCTTGTTTTGTTTTGCTTTATCCCCATAGACTAAACAAGTAAACAGAACCCTTTTCAATTAAAAATCACGAGAAAAAGATTGCTCTTTTATCGAAGCTCCATTAATTAAGACGGTAGGCTTAACCCCTGCATAGACAACTTAACCGAATTACTCTGAGAGGTCCATCGGTGCCGGCCAGTGACAAAATTGAACGGTCTCACGCCTGTCGTGCGTATAACGATTGGCAGCTCACGTGCCGGACACTTGTCATCCGTTAACAGTAACGCTGAGGCTTCGGACTAGACACACTGACTGTTGTAGGTGTTGTATTCTCGCTTTAGGCTTGTAATTACTGAATGTTGAGTAAGTCTGGTGTTGCACAGTGCGTTAGAAACATGGAAATAGCTTGCTTTGTTTCGGTCAATATCATAACTTATAAATGCAAATCCGGCCATAGACGCGATTCAGTGCTAATTTTAGGGTGTCAACTCTTCTGTGAAGACTCTGTGAACAATTGTGTTTATTCTGATACAATTGTGTTGCCTTTGTACTTCAATTTGGCTAAGCATTTTTATTCTTTACATCTCATCTTGATGTATTACACTTTCATTTTGTCTTTTGGTCAACGCAAATGAGAATGGCCTTCTTTCACTTGAATTTTCCATCGTTATCACGATTTATAAGACGTTTGCCTTGAAAGGTAGCGTCAGTGTCCATTGTAGTTACTGACCCAAGAGAATTGTAACGTAACACGACTTGCTACTTTTGATGTAATGATATACGATACCGACACATGCACAGCCTGGTGGTGAACTTACGATTTAGTGTTTGCTACTCAATCAAAGTCACCGACACAAACTTTGTTCTCGAAAGTTCTTTGTCAGTCCCTCGGAACGCATGCAGACATTCTGACACACACACACACACACACACACACACACACACAGACACACACACACACACACACACACACACACACACACACACACACACGTGATGCAATTATGCATTATGACGTCTTTTGGAACTGTGCTCCGTTTTTTGACGTCAAAGACTTCACTTTGGAAGAGAAGGTCAAAAACAGACGTCTTTTATTGTTTTTTTCTGTTCGGTCTCGTACCGTATTACGTCGCTTGGTTAGAGGAATTCTTTGGATATTATTTGCCAGCGTCTACGCAAAGTCTGTCGTGTTGGAAAAGTTTTGATATGTCAATATTTTTGAAAAGCTTTCTGCCCGGGCCAAGCGACCCATGTTTGCGTGGCTGTTATGTTGTTTTATGATCAATTAAGCAAATTTACTTCTTCATTCAGATCATCAGCATTGTTCAAAAAGCGCCATTATTGTTTTGTCATAGCGCAGTGGATTCAAGCCACGCTAAGCGCCGTAATCTATAATTCATGATTCTGTGTGTGTCTGCCACTTTCACCTCATGTTGTTTTTTTTTGTTTCCTAATGAGTGTTTGTACGCTTTTTTGATTTTGGGTCGTTTTTTGCTTGACGATTCTGCGCAAAGTTTTTTTTGTTTTGTTTTACGTGTTTTTAAAGGCAAAGTCCTTCTGGTGTAAACAGGTCGACTCACCATCACTGATCTAGCCAGGATTGTACATGAGATAAGACCATCCCTCTACGTGTACACATACCAAAACGCAATACCCAAGCTGACTGTTTTCTGTGAATATTTGTCATTTGTTATGATATGGGCGGGGATGTAGCTCAGTCGGTAGCGCGCTGGATTTGTATCCAGTTGGCCGCTGTCAGCGTGAGTTCGTCCCCACGTTCGGCGAGAGATGTATTTCTCAGAGTCAACTAGTTGTGTGCAGACTCTCCTCGGTGTCCGAACACCCCCCGTGTGTACACGCAAGCACAAGACCAAGTGCGCACGAAAAAGATCGTGTAATCCATGTCAGAGTTCGGTGGGTTATAGAAACACGAAAATACCCAGCATGCTTTCTCCGAAAACGGCGTATGGCTGTCTTAATGGCGGGGTAAATCACGGTCATACACGTGAAATTCCGCTCGTGCAAAAAACACGAGTGTACGAGGGAGTTTCAGCCTACGAACGCAGAAGAAGAAGAAGAAGAAGTTATGATATATTTTTGTAAAGCCACTTACGTGGCACTCAGTGGTTTTTACTGAATTATTTATTTGTTAATCCCCACTGTACATAGAGCGCACACAGGCTGTTGATTGTTGGTAAGTGTTAATTACATGTTGGCGGGAGATGCGAACTGACAAGCCGCATACTGTTTGGTTTGGCTGGCAACACTAAAGGTGTGTGGAGGCCTCTGTGAGAAAGTTGTGTAAAGCTTTTGACTGTTTGTGACAACAAGACAAATCGTTGCTTCAGCAATGCTGTGACCCCTTGTGACCCCAGCACTGCCCCTTTAATGAATGGAATGATGCAAATCGTACGATCTTCAAAAAACACAACAACAAAACAAACAAGTCGCGTAAGGCGAAAATACAACATTTAGTCAAGTAGCTGTCGAACTCACAGAATAAAACTGAACGCAATGCAACGCAGCAAGACCGTATACTCGTAGCATCGTCAGTCCACCGCGCACGGCACAGGCAGTCAAATTGACAAGAAGAGCGGGGTAGTACTTGCGCTGAGAAGGATAGCACGCTTTTCTGTACCTCTGTTCGTTTTAACTTTCTGAGCGTGTTTTTTATCCAAACACATCATATCTATATGTTTTTGGAATCAAGAACCGACAAGGAATAAGATGAAAGTGTTTTTAAATTGATTTCAAAAAATTAATTTTGATCATAATTTTTATATATTTAATTTTCAGAGCTTGTTTTTAATCCAAATATAACATATTTATATGTTTTTGGAATCAGCAAATAATGGAAAATAAGATGAACGTAAATTTAAATCGTTTTATAAAAAAACATTTTTTTTTAAATTTTCAGATTTTTAATGACCAAAGTCATTAAATAATTTTTAAGCCACCAAGCTGAAATGCAATACCGAAGTCCGGGCTTCGTCGAAGATTACTTGACCAAAATTTCAACCAATTTGGTTGAAAAATGAGAGCGTGACAGTGCCGCCTCAACTTTCACGAAAAGCCGGATATGACGTCATCAAAGAGATTTATCAAAAAAAAGAAAAAAATGTTCGGGAATATCAATCCCAGGAACTCTCATGTCAAATTTCATAAAGATCGGTCCAGTAGTTTGGTCTGAATCGCTCTACACACACGCACGCACGCACACACACATACACACACACACATACACCACGACCCTCGTTTCGATTCCCCCTCGATGTTAAAACATTTAGTCAAAACTTGACTAAATGTAAAAACATCAGTTGGCCTATTTTGTCATTTTGACATCGTAAATGATAATATATATATACCTTCATTGTTTAAGTTCATAAGAAGAAATGTTCATGTGCTCTAAAAAAAAATAAAATAAATAACCGGTCTATTTTTTTTTCACTTTGGCATCGTAGAATAATGCATGAGATATTTTCATTTGTTAACGTCACAAAACAGAAATGGCTTCTTTGTCTGCGGAGACTTGAAACCAGTATTCATATTTTGACCGTGCTAGTTAGTTCTCTCTTGTTTTACAGTCAGTTCTAACGGCTTGTCAATAAGACGTTTGCGTCACAGTGCAAACGAAACAAGTCGCGTAAGGCGAAAATACAATATTTAGTCAAGTAGCTGTCGAACTCACAGAATGAAACTGAACGCAATGCAACGCAGCAAGACCGTATACTCGTAGTCCACCGCTCACGGCATAGGCAGTGAAATTGACAGGAAGAGCGGGGTAGTAGTTGCGCTAAGAAGGATAGCACGCTTTTCTGTACCTCTCTTTGTTTTAACTTTCTGAGCGTGTTTTTAATCCAAACATATCATATCTATATGTTTTTGGAATCAGGAACCGACAAGGAAAAAGATGAAAGTGTTTTCAAATTGATTTCGACAATTTAATTTTGATAATAATTTTTATATATTTAATTTTCAGAGCTTGTTTTTAATCCGAATATAACATATTTATATGTTTTTGGAATCAGCAAATGATGGAGAATAAGATAAACGTAAATTTGGATCGTTTTATAAATTTTTATTTTTTTTTTACAATTTTCAGATTTTTAATGACCAAAGTCATTAATTAATTTTTAAGCCACCAAGCTGAAATGCAATACCGAAGTCCGGGCTTCGTCGAAGATTACTTGACCAAAATTTCAACCAATTTGGTTGAAAAATGAGGGCGTGACAGTGCCGCCTCAACTTTCACGAAAAGCCGGATATGACGTCATCAAAGACATTTATCAAAAAAATGAAAAAAACGTATGGGGACTTCATACCCAGGAACTCTCATGTCAAATTTCATAAAGATCGGTCCAGTAGTTTAGTCTGAATCGCTCTACACACACACACGCACACACGCACACACGCACACACGCACATACACCACGACCCTCGTTTCGATTCCCCCTCGATGTTAAAATATTTAGTCAAAACTTGACTAAATATAACAAAAAATAAGATAAACTATCTTCGCATCGACATTTCGTAATTTACGTCTGTGTCGATATACCTGTCCTCATACGTACATAACTTCCTGATTTTATATCGGATGTATGATGTATGTGTCATGTCTCAGACGTGGTTATTTTCATGTATTTGTGAAGTGTCGTGATTATCGACATGCCATCGACAAGCGCGGGGCGTAGATCTCAAGTGTGTAATTGTTCTGTCCCGCTGTCTATTTTGACCAGAGTTAAAATTACTGGCAAAAGGTGGAGCATTGTGTCAGTAGGGACAAAAAAAGTAGGTGTGGTCTCTCGTTTTGCCTTGCAATTCCAGATGTGATTGAAATCGACGTTGTGAATTAACCTACCAGTGCAATTTGGGTGACAACGTACAATTTGGGAAAATGATGCAGGAATGATGTTTTTCTTGTAAATAAATAAATCCTGGTCCATGCTAGACTCGATACACATACACAAAAGGAAAACAAACAAGTCGCGTAAGGCGAAAATACAATATTTAGTCAAGTAGCTGTGGAACTCACAGAATGAAAGTGAACGCAATGTAATTTTTCAGCAAGACCGTATACTCGTAGCATCGTCAGTCCACCGCTCATGGCAAAGGCAGTGAAATTGACAAGAAGAGCGGGGTAGTAGTTGCGCTAAGAAGGATAGCACGCTTTTCTGTACCTCTCTTTGTTTTAACTTTCTGAGCGTGTTTTTAATCCAAACATATCATATCTATATGTTTTTGGAATCAGGAACCGACAAGGAATAAGATGAAAGTGTTTTTAAATTGATTTGGACAATTTAAGTTTGATAATAATTTTTATATATTTAATTTTCAGAGCTTGTTTTTAATCCAAATATAACATATTTATATGTTTTTGGAATCAGCAAATGATGGAGAATAAGATAAACGTAAATTTGGATCGTTTTATAAATTTTTATTTTTTTTTACAATTTTCAGATTTTTAATGACCAAAGTCATTAATTAATTTTTAAGCCACCAAGCTGAAATGCAATACCGAACCCCGGGCTTCGTCGAAGATTACTTGACCAAAATTTCAACCAATTTGGTTGAAAAATGAGGGCGTGACCGTGCCGCCTCAACTTTCACGAAAAGCCGGATATGACGTCATCAAAGACATTTATCAAAAAAATGAAAAAAACGTTCGGGGATTTCATACCCAGGAACTCTCATGTCAAATTTCATAAAGATCGGTCCAGTAGTTTAGTCTGAATCGCTCTACACACACACACACACGCACACACACACACACACGCACATACACCACGACCCTCGTTTCGATTCCCCCTCGATGTTAAAATATTTAGTCAAAACTTGACTAAATATAAAAACAGACATACGCAGCAACGAACAGTCACACATACAGACTGGCTGATGATAAAGCAAATATACAGATATACAACAGCAACAGCAACCCAACAACAACAACAACAACAACAACAACAAATATACTGTCAGATGTGCAGACAAATAATCAAGCAGACACTCACCCGAACACATTCGCATGTTGTGTGTGTGTGTGTGTGTGTGTGTGTGTGTGTGTGTGTGTGTGTGTTTGTGTGTGTGTGTGTGCGCGTGTGTGTGTGTGTGTGTGTGTGTGTGTGTGCCCCAACACAAATCATCTCGCTCCCTTTGTGACTGTGTCGTGAGCCCTAATACACGGGACGTATTATTGTCGCATCCGTCAATACACGGAAAGGTCAACAGATGATGTTGATCCGTCTGTACTGCCTGCCCCTGTTTGCACGGAATTCGGAATTTCTTTGCGACAGATAATTGACGAGAAATTGATAGAGACGTACGTACGACTGCGGTGCTGAGTCGCGCAGTATGTGTGTCAAAGCGCGTGAAATTAAAGCACTGACAAGACGGAAATGTGTGTGTGTGTGTGTGTGTGTGTGTGTGTGTGTGTGTGTGTGTGTGTGTGCAGGGGGGCCGTGCATGCGTGCGTGAGTGCGTTTATGGATGCTTGCGTGCGTTCGTCCGTGCGTCCGTGTTTCTGTGTGTAAAGTGTGAATGTGTCTTTTTTTCTGTATTTCTAGATGTCTCATTCCGTGAAGGGTAGGCTATGTCCGTGTGTGTGTTTGATCACTGAGGTTAATTGTAAGAAAACAGGACTATTGATTTACCCTTATGTCTTACCTCGCGAAGAGGACTTCTTGACGTTAATTGCGTGCATATGTATGATGTCCATGAATAATACTAATTTGAGTGCACGTGGTTATAAATATACACACAAAACGTGCGAGCAAGAGGTGTCTATTTCGCACCCTCACACATGCACGCATGGGAAGGGGCATGCAGAGACCCGTGGGCAAGGAGACGTGTGCAAAAGCAGAAATTCTTACTTATTCTCGAAGTTCTACTGTCTTGTTTCATCAGGAGACAAACCTAAATGGGAGACCTTTCACGTCTCAGTATTATTCACATTATGGCCTTTTTTATTCTTGAGTGTTTTGGTTCTTGTTCTTGTTACTGGCGTTTACAGATCTTCCAATTTGCAAGAAAGTTCAACACTGAGTTTTGGTTTGCTGACTGTCGGTGTCGTATCTCTTTAAGGACGGCTCTGCACCACGTGAGTGTTGACCTTTGTATGCTGCCTACATACAGACGCAGACACACGTGACGTCTAAGCTTCCAGACGGCTTTTGTTGCAATAGTGCAATCAGACTTCGCAGACATGAAAAGCAGGAAAAGTTGAGTATCAAGAACTATATGAAAATGAAATCATATTAAAACTACACAAAAGCAAAGAACACGACACATCTCACAAGTCTCGCGAACAGTGACAGATAAGATGGGTCTTTTTTGAGACGTACAAAAGCGTAGACGAAGTAATTACCAAGCTCCGTGTTGGTTTTCAGTGTTCTAGTCTTGGCCTTTCGTCTGGATGTCTGATATTCCGGCTTTTCCTCAGTGTACTCTTTTGTTCTTGATACGCAATCCGTCTACGGCTATCTCCATTTGTTATTTTACTTTGCCTGTGTGTTTCTTGTTTGGTTGTTGATATAATTATATATTTCGGTGAGCTTTATCGAATAATAGATGTGAAGGTGGGAGTTGTCGCTCATTACCTTTATATATATATATATGATTAAAAAAAATACATGTCAGGCTGAAAGAGAAACACACAGGTCGTAAATAGTCCAAAAACATTGCTTATTCAGATGCGTGTGTGCGCGCGTGCGTGTGTGTGTGCCGGCGCGCCACGCACGCGCGCGTGTGTTTACGTTCGTGTGTGTGTGTGTGTGTGTGTGTGTGTCTGTCTGTCTGTCTGTCTGTCTGTCTGTCTGTATCTCTACCTGCCTGTGTGCCTGTCTTTGTGTCCGTCCTTTCGCCTGTTTGGGTGTTTTAAAACACACAGAAAAGTGGTAAGAATGAACGCGAGTAAGAGACAAGACAAGGACATATGTTTTCCTAAGGGCACACAACAATGCGAACCTTGCCAAATTCGAGGCATTAAAACCAAATCAGCAACAGAATAACTCCAGCCAAACAGCCAACCGCCGACAGACAGACAAACTGACGTTATTTTTTTTACCACAAAACATGTTTGAAACTTGCACGAATAGGTAGGTTTTCTTTGAAGTCAAAATACCGACTCTGTTATGAGCGTTACGAGTGCCGTATTCTGGCGAAAGACTTCAGCGTATTGCGCTTAAAAAGGTTTGACAATTAGCAGCCTGCATGGATCTAACATCAGAGCTCGTAAGTCTTGGCGGCTTAAAGGGTTTATCCCCGCCCACAGACTGTTTTAAGCTGCAGCAAAACGCATACACTTCGTTCGACTTTTGGTTTGTAGTAATTGCAATAATTACGCTACTGTAAGTTGACATCTTGTTCGAAGTTTTGTTGTTTGCTTGTTTCTTCTTCTGGAGATGCGTTGTAGAGTTCACATCAAGACATTAAAGAAAAGTGCCTTGTTAATTCATTTTATTATTGTGTTATTGATAATCATAAAGTGTTGTTTTTGAACGTGCGTGGGTTTCGAGCAAAGTCATACAAACACCAGGTGTTCTTTTGTATTTTTCTGTTTGACTTTCACGCTCTCATCAGAAGAATTTCGAAAGAAAAAAAAACTCTGCCGGGGTTGTGTGGATTTTGAAAGAGTGAGTATCCTTGCTTTTTTCTCGGACAAACTTACGACACGTGGTTCATGTACACGTGTTTGAGACACACACCCTCCGTAATGACTGGCCTGTCATGTCACGTGGGAAAGGGTACTCACTCTTTGACAACCCATGCACTCCTGACAGAGTTATTTCCGAAAATTGTCTATTCCTGGAGGAAAGTAAGATTCCAGTAGTACAACTAGTAAGCGACTGCCTGGGGACATATTTACGTTTTAAAATCTTACATTCTTTAACATGTTTTTTTTCCAGCAACCATTACACATGAAAAGTCAGGCAAGAGTAAAACTAGCTCTCAATAATAATTCTGAATCGCACTTCAAGTTTGTTTGTTTCGTTCATGGGCTGAAAATCCCACAGCTTTTACGTATATGACCGTTTTTACCCCGACATTTAGGCAGTCATACGCCACTTTCGGGGGAAGCATGCTGCAGGGTATTTTCGTGTTTCTACAACCCACCGAACTCTGACATGAATTACAGGATATTTCTTGAAGTGAGTTGTGTCGCTTTAAATGCAGTTTACTAGTGAACGACGATGGATTATGCTGCGGCAACTGGAGAAACAGTTGTTGGCATGACGAGTGGAGAAACGAAACGCCTGGAGTAAGTAGGCAAGGCAAGATGTTTAGAGGGGTTGAGAATGACATCCGCACACCTTGAAATGTTGTTCTTACCTGTGTGACTGAATCGTCTTGTGCCCCGTCAGGTACACGCGTCTCTCCTAGCGCTGCATGAGTTTGAATATGAGACAAGAGTCGGAAAAAACCCGCACATAGTAGGTCACAGATTGTACAAATAAGATGTTTTTCTCTCAAACATTCAAGCATTAAATCAAAGTTACCGTACTTTCAGGTCTACGGAGCTCCCAGGGCTTTCAGCCATGCCTCAGGCATCTATCCATTTGAGAAAAATAAAACCACCAATTTTGATTGTCCTTCTTGCAGGGAGTCAAAAACTACAATAATGTTACCAATTAATGTTTATCATTGTGTAGGGGCGACAGCGAAACCCTCGATTAGCCTCACATCAGCTGCCGAATGTGAATTAATGACGTCAAAAGCCTATATAAAAGACGATTAGTTTCGACGAAAGAGATAATCCTACATAAGGGAGAGAGAGACCATCCATGTATTAACAAAAACCATACACTCACACGCTGGTAATCATGTAAATGAGGTCGTCTCAAACTTGTCTGGCAGCTAGTACCTAATTTTCCACTGCGCATGATGACGAAGTCACCTAGACAAACGTCATTCTGAGAACACTTTTGTCCTTGCTGTTTTCCCTGGAACAATTTAGAAAACGTACACGTCATGCTATACTGTTCAGAGTGATGGTTTTGTTGTTGTTGCTTTAACGTCAAACATTTCACGAGGCTTTGGAAGAGATCGAGGTTCCATAAGACGTGTCGTCAGTTTGGGCGTTCCGACTGCGGGACGTTTGGAGCAAAAACTACACACAAAAGAACAGTATGAAAACCGAACTGTCTAACCGCATACAGTTTAGTTTGGCTGGCAACATTGTTAACGGTATGCATAGTCATCTGTGGAATTGGTGTATACATATTTCTGTGTATACATCCTTATCTGCGACAAAAATACAAATACTTGCTTCTGCAATGCTGTGATCCGCACTGCATCTTTTAAACCACACGAGGAACGGTTTGCATTTTGAATACCAGGATTAATAATGGTTCTAGCAGGTACAATCAGCGCTCATTAACTATGTATTCCATACAGTTATCAAGAATGCGTGTTTTTACATTTAGTCAAGTTTTGACTAAATGTTTAAACATAGAGGGGGAATAGAGACGAGGGTCGTGGTGTATGTGTGTGTGTGTGTGTGTGTGTGTGTGTGTGTGTGTGTGTGTGTGTGTGTGTGTGTGTGTGTGTGTGTGTGTGTATGTGTGTGTGTGTGTGTGTGTCTGTGTGTGTGTGTGTCTGTGTGTGTGTGTGTGTAGAGCGATTCAGAGTAAACTACTAAACCGATCTTTATGAAATTTTACATGAGAGTTCCTGGGTATGATATCCCCGGACGTTTTTTTCATTTTTTCGACAAATGTCTTTTATGACGTCATATCCGGCTTTTTGTCAAAGTTGAGGCGGCACTGTCACACCTTCATTTTTCAATCAAATTGATTGAAGTTTTAGCCAAGCAATCTTCGACAAAGGCCGGACTTTGGTATTGCATTTCAGCATGGAGGCTTACAAATTAATTGATGACTTTGGTCATTCAAAATCTGAAAATTGTAATTAAAATCATGTTTTTATAAAACGATCCAAAATTACTTTTATTTTATTCTTCATCATGTTCTGATTCCAAAAATATATAAATATGTTATATTCGGATTAAAAGCAAGCTCTGAAAATTAAATATATAAAAATTATGATTAAAATTAAATGTCCGAAATCGTTTTAAAACCAATTTCATCTTATTCCTTGTCGGTTCCTGATTCTAAAAACATATAGATATGATATGTTTGGATTAAAAACACGCTCAGAAAGTTAAAACGAAGAGAGGTACAGTAAAGCGTGCTATGCAGCACAGCGCAACCGCTACCGCGCTAAACAGACTCGTCACTTTCACTGCCTTTTGCACTAGCGGCGGACTACGGTCATTGTGAAAAAATGCAGTGCGTTCAGTTTCATTCTGTGAGTTCCACAGCTTGACTAAATGTAGTAATTTTGCCTTACGCGACTTGTTTTAAATGTTATTCTAAAATGTTGAGAAAAAAAACATGTCTTAATCATTCTGACAAACCCGTGGGGAATAATACAACAAATGGTTAAAAAGGCGACAATGTTGACAGTTGAAAAATAGAGTAATAGTCCCTCTACTATTCAATTTCTGTGTAACATGTTCTTTTGTTTGGTTTTATTTCACGGCTTGAACAAGAAAAACGTACAATTCTTGTTTTTAACATATTAAATGATACAATTAATATACCTTATTTTGACGTTGTTGTTGAATGCCTGTTATTTCAAGTAAGAAAGAACGAACGGACGAATAACAGCAATACAGATAGAGAAGAATAAATACAGATAAGAAAAGAAAACAAAGAAAAATGAGAATATATGCCGGATTATTACCAGGAATGTAACATGCCAAACAAATTGAGGAGGGACAACTGTGCACAACGAGAGAAAAAATGACCGAGAATTACAAATCGCTTGATCCGAACATGACAGCACGTTGAATCGTTAAATATCCCGTCATTTCAGCAAAGGTAAAAACAGAACTCATGTCATGCCTGCGGGCATTCGATGTCTGCTAAAACGACACGAAAGGAAGCGTGCTCGGAGGGATAAAGACGTCAGGAACTTACTGGTGGAACTGTGAAAACTGGCACACTGCAAATAGACCGTATAGCGTTTGCATCTCACGTGCAGGCAAAATACATACACGCGCACTCCCTAAAGCTGTTTTGGTGGCTTGTCGGTTTTTCGCGGAGTTCTGTTTGTTTTTGGACTCTTAAATGGTGCGTAAATATGAATGAGTGCGTTTTCTCTCTTAACGATTTAACGGTGGTGTGGTTTTCTAGGGTGGTGCTGGATTGGAGTTAGAAGCGTAGGGAAAAGTGAGGAGGTTGTGGTGTTTGGTGGTGGGGGGGGGGGGGGGGGGGTAAGGACAGCAAGGAAAATGCGAAGTTCTCGTAAGACGTCAAAAGGTGAGAGTCTACACAGTGAAAATATACGCACATACGCTCGCGCGCATGCATTTGTCACATCCCCAAGCCCACCCCACCCCCTCCCTTTCACCTACGCTTCTCACTCTAATCCAGCACTACCCTAGAAAACACACACACAAACATACATATGCACACACGAGAGAGAGAGAGAGAGAGAGAGAGAGAGAGAGAGAGAGAGAGAGAGAGAGAGAGAGAGAGAGAGAGAGAGAGAGAGAGAGAGAGAGAGAGAGAGAGAGAGAGAGAGAGAGAGAGAGAGAGAGAGAGAGAGAGAGCAATATTGAGCACGAATTATTCCAATCAATGATATCATAAGCAAAAGGTCAAACTCGACAGCTTTAAAAAAATACTTCCTTGGCGTTTCTTTATTCTTTCTCTTCTTGTCCGGCTTCCTTTCGAAATGCCGGCTTTCCCCTGTTCCATTTTCATCGCATGCCTACACACAGGCGTTCCTGGCTCAAAAGAAAAAGCTAAATCTTTATGATGAAGCAATGCCAGAAAACTCATCATCTCTGCTTTTTTTTCCCACCTTCTTCTTTTATTTTGTTGTTTTGTTATTCCTTTTTTTTCTCTCTGTCTGGAAGTTGTGGGTGTTTGTCTCTGTTCTTCTCTCACCTGTCGGTCTCCTACTGTGTATTTTTCATTTACCTGCAAGACGATTCCAGATTTCATCACCTTTCCGCCCGCAGACTTTGGCTGACATTGCAACATCGTAATATCAGCTCTTCTTTTTTCTTTAATAATAATAATAATAATAATAATAAATGAGCATTTATATAGCGCAACATCATAACTTTACAAGTATGCTCTTTGCGCTTGACACATTTAACATTAAAACTCAGTTATACAAGCATTTACATCTACATTCATAGTCAGCAACGCTTAATTAAAAGCATACACCATCAAACATACATTACAAAAGATTCTTCCACTAACTAATTAATAAAAACATGAATAAAATAGGTAGTAAAAAACAAGGAAATACCAGCTGAATACCCTTTAACAGATAACGAGTTGTTCTTTGTTTAACCTACATTATAACTTCTGTTTGTCCGTTTACATTTGATCTTTCTTTCGTTTTCCCTCAAAGTGGTGCAATCTAGCTCGTCTGTTCTGTCTGCGGGTAGATACAAATCAACACGAGTTGTTTTATACGAGATCTTTGTTTGGCCTTTGTTGGCCTTTTTTGACCTTATGTCACTGCTCGCATTACTTTTCCTGACGTAGGCTAGACATATAATGCTATCCTTCCCGTGTAAAACATCACAACCATCCTCACGGATCTCTTCAATGATTTGACAGAGGATTTGAGCATCGCTCCACTTTGACAAATACAAGCAATCAACATCTTGGCTGCTTCTTGTACACATCGGACATTTTGTAATAATTTGATTTCGAAGATTAACACTGGCGGCGGGTAGGATAATAACAAAAACAAACAGGGAAGGTTACAATTTTGAAACATTTGATTCAGGACAACACAAAACATGCACAAGAACCTTCACCTAACGGCCTTTATTTCAAGTTTATTTGTTTGTAAATGTGTATTGTTGCTGTTATTAAGATTATTATATTTAAGATTGATTTAAGGCGCTTATGTTGTGTATTGTTGCTGTTATTAAGATGATTATATTTAAGATTGTAAGGCGCTTAGAACTATTTTAGGATTTGCGACCTATAAATACCCTTATTATTTAAGTTATTGAGACATCCCAGTGCACTAAGGGATTTATAGAGCAAATCGAGAAAATTCATTATTGAACGAAGCGCATAGCGCTGAGTTCAATAATTATTTTCGAGATTTGCTCTATAAATCCCTTAGTGCACTGGGATTGTTTCAATAACGATATTGTCAGTACCGCCAGAGAATAAAGAAGATTCAAAACGCACATTTTGCTACGCGCATTTGGATAGGCGTAACTGTGTGGTCAGGTTTGTGTCAGATCTACTTTTGTGTGGGCTGTCTCAAGTGTGTCGTGTTTTCGTCACACACAAACTCTTGTTTTAATATCTGTTGGTAAAATCCAGTGTAGCGTTATGCTAAAAAGTGATGATCTTTCATAGAGAACCCATTTAAACTCAGAGAAAGGACTGTGCTCTTAGTTATTTACGATTCGAAACCTTCATCGAGCTTCGACAGATTGACTGTGCAGAGTGATGTCCCTTGAATTGACTCCAAGGCCATGGTTAGCACATTTTGAAAGAAAATGTGGTATGTTTCTCGTGTTGTATCTTCACTCATCGGGGATTCTGGTACTATATATGAACGGTAAGAATGCTGTGAACCCTACACGTATCATATAAACATCGTTTGTTTGTTCACATTTGCCCAACATCTTAATTTGCTGAGCGGGGTTTATGTCGTCTGCTAGGCGGCTAGGGCAATCGAACCTCTGCACTGCAGTCTCTTTTCAAAAACAAAAAATGATCGTCTGCACGCATGAGGCAGGCCGTAACCAAGTGAACGGTTTTCTTTGCTGCATTTACCTTGCCTTTCGATTTCATTGTATACCTGGACAGATCATGGACACACAGATCCCCCCCCCTCCATCCCCCACCACCGCCACAGACACGCCGCCATCACCATCTCTTCCACAACTCGTTTACATCCCCAATTTCTCCAGGCAATCTCTAAACCGGAGGGCTCTTAGTCGTCTCAACGAGCTTGCTAGTGTCCCCAACACGGCGAGGACTAAAAGACGACAAGGGTTGCGCTCAAAAACTGCAGAAGCAGAATTTGAATAAAGTAGTTGAAGAGCTAGCAAGGGTATGCCAACAGCGGCTGTTAGAGTGATCCACTTGTTTTTTGCTTCACCCAGCTCAACGTGTCTGAAATTGCCTGTAGGAGTCTTCGCAGAATGGGGCAAAGAGCCTGAGAGGGGGATCGTTGCGTGAATGCTAAATTGCTTGATTTTACGTG
>NC_090245.1:66731629-66774129 GCF_037325665.1 Littorina saxatilis
CTTGATAACGACCACCTGCCCATTACAACCACCCCAAAGGATCTATATAATTAACCTTTTCGTGGCAACCACCTGCCTACAACGACCACTGTTGGCTGGTTCTTTGGTTGGTTCTTTGGTTGGTCGTAATACTGGTTCGACTATTATTTTCTTGTCATGTTGTGGCCAGTACAGATACTGTTTTTTGGGGTGTTTTTTTCCAACAGGACCCACCTTTCAGCCAATATCACACCCCCCCTCCCCCTATTGTCTTCCCCTTTCCAACCCGTACACGTGTCACTTCACCTAATCATTGAATCAACCGTCTTCCCCGCTTATTTTGGACACTGAACTCCAGTAAATTGGATTACACTTAATTTGTCGTCCATATTTGGTCAATACAGGCACCTTTTGGAACAATCCTTTCACAATCCTCTTCATACCCCAACTATCCCCCCCCCCCCCCCCCCCCACGTCATACCCCCTAGCCCCCGCCACTCCCTATTCCCGCCACTTTCCCCCCACACTCCCCCCCCCACACACGTACACACACAGACATGTTTTGCTTCTTCGTCCCCCCCCCCCCACCCTAGCCCTCTTCCCGCAATCTATGCCCCCTCCCTCAAACCCTCCTTTGTTCTCAGCCTCCGCCACCTCCTCCCCTCCCTCCTTCTCCCTCCCTCCCCCCTTCACCCCCCCCTTCACTCCCCCCCTCCCCAGCCCCCTCCTCCCCAACCGATTCTGTTTTTGCTTCACCGCAGCAGTTTCACGCCAATAACGATCTCCGCAGGGCTGTGAAGTGGATTATACCTTTTTGTCCGTCGATTGAGTGGTCAATACAGAGCGATATTTCTCTTGTCCGTCGGGAAGGAAGCTGGCACTTTTTACAGCGGACAGTAATTAGAAGAACCAACGAAAAAGGGAAGAAAATCGAAACGGTGGGAGTAATTACATACAAGTGTTAGTACTGTCAATTAGGGAGGCGGCAACGTCTTTATTGCTTGATATTTTTTTGCTGCGGCTCCTGGGATTGGGATGTGTTGATTGACTGAATTGTCACGACGCAAAACTTTGTTATGCTTGTGTGTCTGTGTACATGCGTTTGTCTTTCTGTTTGTCTAGTTGTGTGACACGCGCTTGCGTGTGTATGTCTTTACATCAACGTTTGCTGAACAAACAAACCCGTGTGCCAGGCATACAGACTCTGCACTGAAAACGTGATGGACAAAAGCATATACATTGATAAGCAACTGAGTACTTGACCAGTGTATTTCTGTTAAATACCAGGGTTTCTGTATTTTAGCTCTGTTTTTAGCTCCATTTAACAAATACATACAATTAAAAAAACAAAACAAAACTAATATGAATAAAAAGATAGATAAAGCTAAATTATTTTGAACATCTGGCTAGTGTGAAAGATTAAAGTGAAATGTCAAGCTCACAATCGCTTTAAATCTCGCGCCAATTCACGGAATTCGTAGCCCAGCAACGTAATGACTGAAAAGAAAATCACCTTGATAACAAACGCAGGTATCAGGGATCCGATTTGCCTCTATAGTGATATCATATCATGACCGCACAAGGATTTCTATCTGACCAAAAATGCAACCCTCACCGCCGCCATCTTGTCTGACAACATCAGCCTTGTTTCCGGTTTCTGCTTTCCTCAAAATGTGTCCATCTCTGGTAATTGATTTTAACACTCCAGGTGATACAGAGGCATCACCGATCCATTACCGTCGCGTTCGCCTGATGGTTTCTCTGTCCATATCTCATTTCCTGGATGGTATCAATATTTTAGAGCTTGGCCAAAGCCCTATGCATGCCTATTCGCACCATGTATGGAGATTTACACGCAGAGTTGCGTTGCGTAAGCTCAGTGACATAGGAGATGTGTCTAGTTGTGGGTGATGACTGTTACCAGCGGTGTGTAACTCGATATATTAATGATTCACCAGGTATAATGGACACGGGCGCGTCGCTGGAAAATCCACCATTGGCCATTATCAGCAAACAGCAGCGGTCACCTTACAACACTGGCCAGTTGGTAGCCTAATTATCTATATTGGCACCCATACGCTTAAACATATTATAAGCCGTTGATGCTTTGAGCCGGCCGGATACGCTTCCATGGAAAAGTCATTTGAGTAAGGTCGGTGTAGGCGTTTGATGTCGTAAGTCTCTTTGGGAGCGGAATATGAAATATTCTATCAGGAGTATTCAGATTAAAGTGACCTTTCCGACAGCTAAGGTGGGCTTTATATATGTACGTAGTGTTGTAGGCTTTCAGTTCTAAAATCCAAAGTGTTCATTTGTGATATGTATGTGTAATTTAAGCTATATATGCCCACTGGAGATGGCTTTTTTGTCTTTCCTGTCAAAAAAGTGTGTGCACGAAAATATCCTCAATTCAAAGTTGATATGCTCCCATAAGAAAGGCCTTAGTCTTGTTTATGAAGCTGCACAGTGAATATTAACGTTTTATAATTATAATGTTCCATACATTATCCAACAATGTAATGCTTTCGGACACTAACTAAGCACATGCATGTATAATCGCCCGTATTTGATGCTGTCGACATACAGACATGTTTTACTGGCGCCTCTTTGGTCAGTCCTGCATATGGGGTTTTGTTTGGTATCTGGCGGCATCTTCAATTTGTGTTATTGATCGTCCAAGACAAGCAGGGAGTAGTGTTGCTCCCATTTCACATCCGATCAGTAATGACAATGTCTGTGTTCTCTGTTCCAAAGACAATCCCACTTTGGCGGAAGTACAGAAGGCGGTGGATAGTAGGTGTTAGAAACATACTGTTGATCTGAGTTGCGGGCGCATTTGACGAATCTGGCAAATCTGGGGAATCCACTGTACCTTAATATTTACCATCTCAGATCTTGCCAGGCTTTTACATGGGATAAGACTATCCCTCCACTTGGTCACATACCACGAATAGACTGCCTGGGTGCTCTCTGTTCGCAGTTAGATTTGTTGTCGATGAACAACTTTCGTTAAAGACACTTGTAACTCTTTAAGAATCCATTCATCAAAGCACCGGCACGGTTGGCCTAGTGGTAAGCCGTCCGCCCCGTGATCGGGAGGTCGTGGGTTCGAACCCCGGCCGGGTCATACCTAAGACTTTAAAATTGGCAATCTAGTGGCTGCTCCGCCTGGCGTCTGGCATTATGGGGTTAGTGCTAGGGCTGGTTGGTCCGGTGTCAGAATAATGTGACTGGGTGAGACACGAAGCCTGTTCTGCGACTTCTGTCTTGTGTGTGGCGCACGTTAAATGTCAAAACAGCACCGCCCTGATATGGCCCTTCGTGGTCGGCTGGGCGTTAAGCAAACAAACAAACAAACATAATTCATCAAAGCATTTCAACTCATCTTAGCAAGCAGTCAGGGTGTTGAGTTTTGCTATCTGTTCAAGAGGAGGGATAATCTTGTCCCATGTAAAACACTGGCCATATCTGCGCTGGTGAACCGAACGTTTTACACGGGAACGAATGTGTCTTTAAGCTTGCAAGGTCTCTCTGCCAATGGCCTCTACCCTTCTTTTGTCTGTTCGTATCAACAAAGATCTTAATGTTTACGTTCAGTTTCATAGAGACATTGTGAATAGAGAGATATAGCTCCAGTTTATTTCTGACTTTTGATAAAGAGTGTGCTCAGTTATCATGTGCATGCAACCTTTTCTAATTTGCATATTATCAGGATTGAGCACACATAATTGCACGTGTCACCGCGCACCGTGTATAGCTCTGTAACATTTGAATTCATGTTTCAGCGTTTTAACGGCTGAGTGCTTGTTTTGAAAGAAGACACGCATACAAACGCGTGTGAATGAGTGTTTATGTGCCATGCCGTGCCCTGTAAGTTACACTGCGAAATCTCAATCGTTTAAAAAAAAGAAGGTTCATACAAAGACAGCGCATTATGGTAACTGATGTGTTAAGAGCAAAACACTATTGACATACTGCTCCTTTTTTTGCAAATAATGGGGAGAACTAGCAAAATACGTTATGCAACAAATACCCCCCAAAAAGCGTTTAACCTAAATCAGCTTTAAAAAATCTCCGTGTTCTTGTGCATTCTGCTGGCATTGATGAATCCAAATGCACTTGTGGCATTGACAGGGTGGAAGATGGTGTGGGTTGGGCAAGAGGTTGGGGATGCGCATCCTAACTTGACACGTGCGTTTTGCTTCAAATACATCTCTAAACCGTGAACGCAAATTAATGTCAGCAAAGTTTTTAATTATAGTATTTAGGCAACGTCTTCCTCGACATCAATTTGGTCTTCTTATCATATTACTGAACGAGACCATTTTTTTCACGAACGCAGGTGGTGCCCAAACAAAGGTAACACAATCACCTTAAAAGCTGGACAGGAAAACGGCACAGTCCTGCCCGGGTAAATAATTGTACTGACAATCTCAGATCTGGCCAGGCTTTTACATGGGATCAGACAATCCCTTCAGTTGGACACATACCAACAGTTAACAGCCTGGGCGCTCTATGTGCAGAGTGGGATCGTATTATGAATGTTGATTTTTGGTATGTGTTCACGAGGAGTCTCATATGTCAAGCAATCAATCAATCAATATGAGGCTTATATCGCGCGTATTCCGTGGGTACAGTTCTAAGCGCAGGGATCTTTTTTTTATTTTATTTTTTTTATGCAATTTATATCGCGCACATAATCAAGGCGCAGGGATTTATTTATGCCGTGTGAGATGGAATTTTTTTTACACAATACCTCACGCATTCACATCGGCCAGTAGATCGCAGCCTTGTTCGGCGCATACCCTACTTTTCACGGCCTATTATTCCAAGTCACACGGGTATTTTGGTGGACATTTTTATCTATGCCTATACAATTTTGCCAGGAAAGACTCTTTTGTCAATCGTGGGATCTTTAACGTGCACACCCCAATGTAGTGTACACGAAGGGACCTCGATTTTTCGTCTCATCCGAAAGACTAGCACTTGAACCCACCACCAAGGTTAGGAAAGCCTGACGAGATCTAAGATGGTACGCCAAACTGTTGTTTACAGGAAAGACTGTGCTTTTAAGGGCTGGACGAGGAGGGGTGGGAAAAAGAGAACACGCATGGAGAGGGATCTCTCTATACATCTGGATGTGTTGCGTATAGACCGCTGTTACAGTGTAAACCGTCTTGTAAATCATCATTGGACAGTTCGGGCTTTTTACATGGAGTAATAGCATATCCTTCCGACTGGACTTTAACTAAAAAACCTACAGCCTGACTGCTTCCTTCACAGAGCCGGATTCTGGGTTTGGTTGTTTGTTTTCTGAATTAATTTTGCAATGGATACCTATATCGATCTGTACAATGACTGCAGCATGACATTATCATTTTTTACAGAGATACATTAAACATGAAAAGATACAGCACAAGGACAATTTTCCCCCATGCAACCTCATTACATCCACGCGCAATGTCCATGGACATGCTCCGCCAAGGTCAAAACGCACTGAGTCTCGCCATAACGGATTGAGGGACCATTTTTCAAGTCAAACGAGCATCCAGTCATGATTCAATGCTTCTATTCTGTGGGGGCTGAAATGGAAAAAGCCCTGAAAAGACGAGTGATGATACGCGATTTTCTGCTAGATTGCTTTCAGAGCAAAAGCAAGCCAAAGAAAACAAGTCGCGTAAGGCGAAAATACAACATTTAGTCAAGTAGCTGTCGAACTCACAGAATGAAACTGAACGCAATGCAATTTTTCAGCAAGACCGTATACTCGTAGCATCGTCAGTCCACCGCTCATGGCGAAGGCAGTGAAATTGACAAGAAGAGCGGGGTAGTAGTTGCGCTGAGAAGGATAGCACGCTTTTCTGTACCTCTCTTCGTTTTAACTTTCTGAGCGTGTTTTTAATCCAAACATATCATATCTATATGTTTTTGGAATCAGGAACCGACAAGGAATAAGATGAAAGTGTTTTTAAATTGATTTAGAAAATTTAATTTTGATCATAATTTTTATATTTTTAATTTTCAGAGCTTGTTTTTAATCCAAATATAACATATGTGATGGAGTATAAGTGATGGAGTATAAGATGAACGTAAATTTGGACCGTTTTATAAAAAAAATATTTCTTTTACAATTTTCAGATTTGTAATGACCAAAGTCATGAATTAATTTTTAAGCCACCAAGCTGAAATGCAATACCGAAGTCCGGGCTTCGTCGAAGATTACTTGACCAAAATTTCAACCAATTTGGTTGAAAAATGAGAGCGTGACAGTGCCGCCTCAACTTTCACGAAAAGCCGGATATGACGTCATCAAAGACATGTATCAAAAAAATGAAAAAAACGTCTGGGGATATCATACCCAGGAACTCTCATGTCAAATTTCATAAAGATCAGTCCAGTAGTTTAGTCTGAATCGCTCTACACACACACACAGACACACACACATACACCACGACCATCGTCTCGATTCCCCCCTCTACGTTAAAACATTTAGTCAAAACTTGACTAAATGTAAAAACAAGCAGGCTGTGTGTGTGTGTGTGTGTGTGTGTGTGTGTGTGTGTGTGTGTGTGTGTGTGTGTGGACAGATATCGTAAAATGTATGTGGAGTGGGAATGGAGCGGGGTGGGTTTGGTATAGGGGTTGATTTGCTCGAAGAACTTATGACAGAGTGAAATGAGGAGGAACCTTGAGGAACAATACAAACACCAACGGTTTTTCAATACTTTGAAAACATAACTAAAACCGTCATTCGCACCATGACATGTTCAAGTGAGCATGTTGGCATTGTGTGGATCGAGCCTTGCCGTTCTGTAAAGCACCCACCGACACAACTAACTTTCCAGTATTTAAAGACGATAACGTGCATTATTTGAAAACAAACAAAAGTGTCGACCATTACACAGAATAAGTCACGCTGGTATCACTCAATCAACACTTTATTATATCTTGTTAATTTTTAGCGTGATCATAAAACGGGTCCCGGCTTACCGCTAAACCAAATAGCGGGTCACCTAGAATCAGTCCTGACTGATCCTTTAGCCATATGATACACTAAAATGGTAATGACATGTTTTAACCTTTTTAGAGTGTCAAATAATTTGGCCTTGTATCATCGACTGTTATGCATTTTCCTTTGCTGCACTCCCTGAGGTGATGATTAGGATGTGTGTGTGTGTGTGTGTGTGGGTGTGGTGGTGTGTGTGTGTGTGTGTGTGTATGTGTGTGTATGTGTGTGTGTGTGTGTATGTGTGTGTGTGAATGCATGTGCGTGCTTGCGTGCGTATTTGTATCTGATGAAAGAGCTGTCATATCCAAACTGCCATTGCCAAGTAGCAAGTCTCTCAGTTTGCTCTTCAAGGCTGTCAGATTAAAAGCGCAGCTCAAAAAGCAAATCCATTTTACAGGCGTTGAAAACAGCAGTTAGAGTTTCCAAATGAATGGTAACTTGATGAGAGATTTTTACACAAAATGCTGCTGATGTTTTAATGTGTCCTTCGGGTCTTACAGGCTCTCGGAATCACATGGGGATTTTGACAGATAACGCAATAACTCCGTAACTGCGCAATAACTCCGCAGGAATTGTCCATCTCGCCCCCTTAAACACACACACACACACACACACACACACACACACACACCTAAAGTGTGGATGGTTACCTAAGAGGCGGCACTGGGTGCAGTGCCTTTCTAGTGCACTTGCACTACAACAGCACTGGGTGCAGTACTCGCTCCGGCATCGAAGAATTTTGCACTAAAAAATGCACAAAATTTGACCTATTTCGTCGCCTATAGAGGACGGAAAGAATGTCATTTTGAACATTGTTATGACATTCTTTCCGTCAAAAAAGTCAATTTAACGGTGTTAAATGAAGCGACCATCCACACAATTAGGTTGCCATCCAGAGTTTAGGTTGCCATCCACGTGTGGATGGTTGCCTTATGGTGATTTAGGCAACCAAACCTGTGGAAACGGGGGTACACACACACACACACACACACACACACACCCACACACACACACACACACATTCATAATCCAATGGCAACGGCAATACAAGTACCAGGAACTGACAAGCTAATGACTTCCAATGTGACAAAGGAGGGAAGGCGTAGGAGGTAAAACGGGGATTACATCAATACTAACTCGATTGATGAGAATAAAACAACAAAGATATCTGCTTTATTGGATCATTACAACATAAAGACGTCATTTTACACCAGAAGCCAGCGGGTGTTAGTGATATCGGAATTTAGGTGATTGACTGGTTAGCTGATAAGCTGAATGGTAGTTGGCTGGTTGTTTTCTTGCTGGTTGGCTTGCTGAATTGATGTTTTTTTGACATTTAGGGTACATGCTGAAAAAAGACAAAGACACTGTTTGAAGTCGAAGTATAGTGTTGTAAGGTATTCACGTGAGAAGGATCAATCCTATCGATGTCGGTCAAAATCCTATCAATCTGTTATTCTATTAATCTAAATTGTGCAACACAAATATTGCAGCACCAAATCCTTTCAACCTGTTATTATATTAATCTAATCTGCGCAAACACAATATGATTGCAATAACTTTCGTACCGCAACTTAAGCATTTATTCCCGAGTCAATGCATTCACACTTCCTTAGCTATTTAAGGTACTCAACTTGGCTATCTTACACACTCTTTCGGATCAAAGTTTATTTTACATGGGTCACGTGACTACCGCGCAAACAAGGGCAGGCTACCTACCAAAATCGACCTGAACAAAACGTAAGGTACCAATCAAACATCGACACAAATTCAGAATAGGCACAACTTGACTACGTTTACATGCGAGGAGAAAGTCAAACAAATCATCTATTCACAAGTTGTTTTATTGAGCTATATTGTGTATTTCTTGTGTCATGCCATTCCTTGTGATGCGGGTACCTGACGCATGAGCGATCAAAAACGGGAGGTTTTTGCATCAGTTTTGAGGGGTGCCATGACACAAACATGCAAATGAGCAAACCCGGTGGATTACTTTGGAACTGTCATGGTCTTATCCTTACATGCAAGATCGTTACAAGTATTTTGTCAAAAGTTATACAATGTTTTGAAAAGAGTGTTTAACCCCGTCATAGGATTATTGACTTATTTAAAAAAAAAACAACGTATTACCCATGTCGTCCAATCACCACACGTGCCACATAGCACAGAGAACGCATACCGCCAACTATCAGGTAACTGCCTCCACAAGACGAGTCGCCGACCTGGTGTAAATCGTTCACAAGCTTATCAACCCTTAATCCCATCAGCTCACGAGCCAGTTGACACAGAGAACACAGCCCTCCTGTTAGACCACAGTCCCAGAAATCACAATCCCCAAGCAGATGGTCGGTCTGGACAATCAAAAGAACCATTCCCTAATTCCTCACCACTCTACAATCTGCGAGCGGTTCTCGGATTCCCGGCGGGAAGCTGTTCACTTATCGCGCTCTGGTCAGCGCCTTCGCGTCAGAGGGGCCTTCTATTAGTGCTAATGGTTTCCGCAACGTGCAATATGTGGTCGCCTCTTGTCCTAGCGAAAGGTCAACCTCCTTGAATTAACCACGGGCCGTGATGCACGTGCTATTGTTTTCAGTTTATCGCTGATTGTTGCTGTGTGTCTGTGTCTAAGAGTGTGTGGTCTCTGTTTTTGTCAGCATGAATGGTCTGTCTATAGTCTTGGTGCAAGATTCGATCCGCTAAGTTCTGTGAGCTGACTCCCTGTGTGTCGGGTTGTTTGTCTGTCTGTCTGTGTGTCGATCTGTATGTTTGCCTTTTCAGGGGCGGATCACGTCATTTTTAAGGGGGGGTTTCGAAATTTCTTTCACGCACAATTCGACGACGCGAAGCGTTTAGTTGAGGGCGCGGAAATGGAGCAATCTGGTGCAATCTGAGCCAAGAAATGTCCATTATTACACCTTCAATAAAGTAAATTTAAGATGACAAATTTGGATCAAAACAAGAAAAATTGACAATTGTTGTGCAACCTGAGCCAGCAAATTACCCAACTACCGTCCAAAATCGTCTTTTAAAAGACAAAGGCCGGCACCTACGGGGGTCCGGGGGCATGTCCCCCCCCCCCCCCCCCCCCCGAACAAAAATGATAAAAATCAAGGAAAATGGAGCAATCTGGTGCAATCTGAGTCATCACTTTTTCTTTCTTTTCAAATGTATTTATTTTGTTAATAAATTTTTTCTCTCCCTATTTCTTTCTTTTTTAAGGCGGGGGGGGGGGGGGAGGGTCCGGAAACCCCGGAAACCCCCCTGGATCCGCCCCTGCTTTTGGTCTATCTAGTCTGGCTTCAAGATTGGTTCCACAAGTTTATGTGCGCCGAGTCCCTGTTTCTCTGTGTGTTGATCTGTTTGTCTGCCTCTCTATCTGTCTGTCTGCTTGTCGGTCCGTCTACGTGGATGTCTGTTTGTCCGTCTCACTATCTCACGGTCTGTCTCGCTGTATCCCCTCTCTCTGTGTCTCTATCTCCCTCTGTATATATATATATGTCTGTCTGTCTGTCGGTGTGTGTGTGTGTGTGTGTGTGTGTGTGTGTGTGTCTCTCTCTCTCTCTCTCTCTCTCTCTCTCTCTCTCTCTCTCTCTCTCTCTCTCTCTCTGACGGTTGTCCTGAACTGACCCGTATGGCTGACTTGGTGTATAACCAACACCGCCGTAAACTGTCTGTGACACTCTCCCCCAAAAGGCATTCACAGTCTGTCTTACAGAACATGCTCTCTCGTACTTTTTGGATGGTTGCTGCATTTTCTGGTCCAACACGTTACAGGCGTTGAAGCGGTGAGGCGAGCTGATCAGCTACTTGTCAAGCAATTAGATTCCGCATGTAACCAGTAAACGTATCGTCCTGGAATTGCTGGAAATAGTGTGTCGGACTAATTGACCGCACATAATGGATGGTCAGTGACCAGTTGCCTAATGAACCTATGAGCGAAACGCATTGTCCCCCCTTTTGCCACCGATGTTTTTGTTTGTTTTGCTTTTAAACATGAATAATCTCATTTAGAGAGTACCCAGGAAATTACGTGTTTGCCCATAATCATGCCAGTGTTGTCATTCAGTCACCCTATGGCATAATGAGCATGATTAACAATAAAGACAGCAATACATTTAAAATAAATGGTGTGTATGTTTGACTATGCTTATCTATTGCTCTCACAATATCTTCTTCATTTGCGCAAATGCACAACAACATTGTTAACAGTGTTAACACAGCGCAGTACATTACCTGCTATTCAGATGTTGTAGCGGGACAGAGTTTTCTTCCACCCGATATTACATATTGATTATTCAACGAAGCTGTCAGGTCAGTTGAGATTATACATCAACTGATCGTGTCAAACTCCGGAAGCGTGGTACATACACTATTTTTCACGCTTGCTTTAGTAGCGACACAGAAGGAAAGCGTGAGAAAAAACATATATAATTGTTCTGCCACTGATATTTCTACGGTATAAATGTTCGTATGCAATGATTGAAATCGTGTAGATTGTAGACGATTTTTCTTTTATTTCTATCTCTGTTTTTAATTTTCTCTCTCCAACTTTTTTGGAAGATAGATGCAAAGTTTGTACAGGACCTTGGGTTCCACAGAAGGACAGAAAAAGCAGCTCATCAGTAAGTAACATTATTCGGGATATTTACTTAATTTACTATTATATCCTAGGTAGAGCATTTTGATTGGCTTCTTCATAATTATACACCAGGGAACTCTGCACACGTTTTTTTTAAAATGATAAATGGCACCCTCTTAGTGTGACGTATAGGTATGAACATGGCGCGTGAGCTATTCACACTAGTGACGTCGACACAACTACTATAGCAAGTAAAGTGTGGAAGAAAACGATGACGACGAAGAAGAAGAAGCAGAAAGAGAAGACGCAAACGAAGAACATAAATACAGAAGTACTCAAATTTTGACCTTTCGACCTTACCCTTAGCCACGCTACATTCGATGTTTACTATTCACAAAGATGGTTTAGAAAAGTAGTTTGCACGAAGAGAGCGCAAGGGACTTGGCATATCCACACCGTATACCGTGGTTGCACTAGGCAAATCTGTCCGAAGCGGTTGCACCCTTATTTTTCTGTCCGAAGGGAGACACGCGACGTAAGTTTCTGCACAAAATCACCTGTAATTCCTCACAAATGACATATCATCACAAAACTACCGTTTGTACTTTGGCCTAAGGTGTCATAGCATCATATCATCGATTTGTTTCATTGCTTCAATGTGTTTGTGAACGTTGGCCTTCAAGTATTTACACATTTCAAGCGCATTATGTGCACATTTTGACTTTCCGCAGTTACTAGGGAAAGGGGTCGACACTAACTTATTTGGCCTGGGGCCACACTGGCCCCAGAGATGGAAATTGCTGGGGCGGAAAACAAAAATCTGGGGCCCACTCTCAGTATTCACGTGCGGCAATGCATTGTCTGTTTTTCTTCATCGTACACATTCTTTCAACCATTTGACATTGAAATTACGACAGCGCTTCGCGCTTTTGGCTGCATCGGTCTCCTTTTTATATTTAGTCAAGTTTTGACTAAATATTTTAACATCGAGGGGGAATCGAAACGAGGGTCGTGGTGTATGTGCGTATGTGTGTGCGTGCGTGCGTGCGTGTGTGTGTGTGTGTGTGTAGAGCGATTCAGACTAAACTACTGGACCGATCTTTATGAAATTTGACATGAGAGTTCCTGGGTATGAAATCCCCGAACGTTTTTTTCATTTTTTTGATAAATGTCTCTGATGACGTCATATCCGGCTTTTCGTGAAAGTTGAGGCGGCACTGTCACGCCCTCATTTTTCAACCAAATTGGTTGAAATTTTGGTCAAGTAATCTTCGACGAAGCCCGGGGTTCGGTATTGCATTTCAGCTTGGTGGCTTAAAAATTAATGAATGACTTTGGTCATTAAAAATCGGAAAATTGTAAAAAAAAATAAAAATTTATAAAACGATCCAAATTTACGTTTATCTTATTCTCCATCATTTGCTGATTCCAAAAACATATAAATATGTTATATTCGGATTAAAAACAAGCTCTGAAAATTAAATATATAAAAATTATTATCAAAATTAAATTGTCCAAATCAATTTAAAAACACTTTCATCTTATTCCTTGTCGGTTCCTGATTCCAAAAACATATAGATATGATATGTTTGGATTAAAAACACGCTCAGAAAGTTAAAACAAAGAGAGGTACAGAAAAGCGTGCTATCCTTCTTAGCGCAACTACTACCCCGCTCTTCTTGTCAATTTCACTGCCTTTGCCATGAGCGGTGGACTGACGATGCTACGAGTATACGGTCTTGCTGAAAAAATGGCATTGCGTTCAGTTTCATTCTGTGAGTTCGACAGCTACTTGACTAAATATTGTATTTTCGCCTTACGCGACTTGTTATATTTAGTCAAGTTTTGACTAAATATTTTAACATCGAGGGGGAATCGAAACGAGGGTCGTGGTGTATGTGCGTGTGTGTGTGCGTGTGTGTGTGTGTGTGTGTGTGTGTGTGTGTGTAGAGCGATTCAGACTAAACTACTGGACCGATCTTTATGAAATTTGACATGAGAGTTCCTGGGTATGATATCCCCATACGTTTTTTTCATTTTTTGGATAAATGTCTTTGATGACGTCATATCCGGCTTTTCGTGAAAGTTGAGGCGGCACTGTCACGCTCTCATTTTTCAACCAAATTGGTTGAAATTTTGGTCAAGTAATCTTCGACGAAGCCCGGACTTCGGTATTGCATTTCAGCTTGGTGGCTTAAAAATTAATTAATGACTTTGGTCATTAAAAATCGGAAAATTGTAAAAAAAAAATAAAAATTTATAAAACGATCCAAATGTACGTTTATCTTATTCTCCATCATTTGCTGATTCCAAAAACATATAAATATGTTATATTCGGATTAAAAACAAGCTCTGAAAATTAAATATATAAAAATTATTATCAAAATTAAATTGTCCAAATCAATTTAAAAACACTTTCATCTTATTCCTTGTCGGTTCCTGATTCCAAAAACATATAGATATGATATGTTTGGATTAAAAACACGCTCAGAAAGTTAAAACAAAGAGAGGTACAGAAAAGCGTGCTATCCTTCTTAGCGCAACTACTACCCCGCTCTTCTTGTCAATTTCACTGCCTTTGCCATGAGCGGTGGACTGACGATGCTACGAGTATACGGTCTTGCTGAAAAATGGCATTGCGTTCAGTTTCATTCTGTGAGTTCGACAGCTACTTGACTAAATATTGTATTTTCGCCTTACGCGACTTGTTATTTTTAGTCAAGTTTTGACTAAATATTTTAACGTTGAGGGGGGAATCGAGACGAGGGTCGTGGTGTATGTGTGTGTGTGTGTGTGTGTGTGTGTGTGTGTGTGTGTGTGTGTGTGTGTGTGTGTGTGTGTGTGTGTGTGTGTGTCTGTCTGTCTGTCTGTGTGTGTGTGTGTGTAGAGCGATTCAGACTAAACCACTGGACCGATCTTTATGAAATTTGACATGAGAGTTCCTGGGTATGAAATCCCCAGACGTTTTTTTCATTTTTTTGATAAATGTCTTTGATGACGTCATATCCGGCTTTTCGTGAAAGTTGAGGCGGCACTGTCACGCTCTCATTTTTCAACCAAATTGGTTGAAATTTTGGTCAAGTAATCTTCGACGAAGGCCGGGGTTTGGTATTGCATTTCAGCTTGGTGGCTTAAAAACTAATGAGTGAGTTTGGTCATTAAAAATCTGAAAATTGTAGAAAAAAAAAAACATTTTTAAAACGATCCAAATTTACGTACATCTTATTCTTTATTATTTTCTGATTCCAAAAATATATAAATATGTTATATTTTGATTAAAAACAAGCTCTGAAAATTAAAAATATAAAAATTATTATCAACATTAAATTGTCCAAATCAATTTAAAAACACCTTCATCTTATTCCTTGTCGGTTCCTGATTCCAAAAACATATAGATATGATATGTTTGGATTAAAAACACGCTCAGAAAGTTAAAACGAAGAGAGGTACAGAAAAGCGTGCTATCCTTCTCAGCGCAAGTACTACCCCGCTCTTCTTGTCAATTTCACTGCCTTTGCCGTGCGCTGTGGACTGACGATGCTACGAGTATACGGTCTTGCATGCTGCGTTGCATTGCGTTCAGTTTCATTCTGTGAGTTCGACAGCTACTTGACTAAATGTTGTATTTTCGCCTTACGCGACTTGTTTCGTTTCTCTCCACCCTGTTCTTCATCTTCATTTCCATGGTTTTTTTACACCAGGGATATGTTGCCACATTTTGCGTTTGGCATTTGAAGGCGATACTTATCTCTCACGCTAAAGAGCGCAATCTGGGAGTTATTTCCCTTGCGGCATTGTCTTTCGACGATTTCAATGGTTTTTTTTCTTGACTGCGGCATTGATCGTAACGCAAATTTCAGTGACGACTTTGACTGGCGATTTTTAATGATTGGCTCTGGCATTAGAATTTTCGGTTTGTCATTGTTAAAATTTATCCTGGGGCGGAGTGGGCCCGAAGCTTCGGCAATGTTTGGGGCGGAATACAAAACTCTGGGGCGTTCCGCCCCCCGCCCCCGCTAGTGTCGAACCCTGTCAAGCACATGAGAAAGGCTACACGCGATTGTAATGTGATCTATGGTCATTTCTTGACATCTGGGTCAGATGATAATTATGATTTAAAGTGGTGCAGGAGCGTCATATTTCAGTCATGAATCTGTGAAGACATTCAAAGATTTGTCGGCTGCGCATCTCCGAAGTCTCTCTGTTTTTCTGGTTGCACGTCCCCGAAGCAATCGGTTGCACACCGCCGAAGATATTTCGGTGTTTCGATGCCTATGTGGGTGCCAATATGGTTTGCCACTCCTGGTCGTTAACTGTAGGTAATATCTTATATGGCTAAGAGCAAAAAGTCGTTTATTAGGCTTGACCAAACACGATTCTGAAGGAACGAGTGTTAGTGTGTTTAGAAATGACACTTTGTTCATAATCATTACTGTATAATTATATTTTTAAAAATCGGGGAAAAATCGCGTCAGCTTTTTTTCCTTCAGGATTCTATTTCAAGAAGTGAAATAGACCAACTTTTCCTCTTAAGTGCATAGCAAATTAATAGCGGTTGGCTGTCCAGACGGCATAACGACCTGGGCAGGCTCAGGTAAATTGACGTTTTGCTAACAATAAGTTATGAAGCTAAATCTGTTAAAAGAAAACCCCACAAGCCCGTTATCCTTAAAAATCCTGTTTGGTCAAGCCGCAAAACACACTTTGTCCTCTAAGACGCATAACAAATTGTCCACGGTTAACCGTGGCAAGAGTTGTGTTGCATTTTGTGGTTGTATGACAATTGCTCATAGGACAAATGCTCACACGAAAAAATGCACACACACACACACACACACACACACACACGAGTACAGACTCATGCACGCACACACACACATACACACACACACACACACACGCGCACACACAACATTGCACTGAATTCATGTACATGCCTTGTCAGATGCGAATATGTCACTTTGGAGCATGAAAATCACACACACAAATATTAAAACATCCTCCGGGCGGCCCAAAAAATTGGGGAGGGCGCTGACGATCAATATCATTAACTTGATTTAGCATAATGTAGGCAAAACAGAAAGAAAATGCTTCGGCGGTGCGCAACCGAAACAAAGCTAACACTTCGGAGATGCGCAACCAGCCACTTCGGAGATGTGCAACCGACAAATCTTTGAATGTCTTCACAGATTAATAAAATATGACGCTCCTGCACCACTTTAAATCATATCCTCTGACCCAGATGTCAAGAAATGACCATAGATCACATTACAATCGCGTGTAGCCTTTCTCATGTGCTTGAATTTCCCTAGTAACTGCGGAAAGTCAAAATGTGCACATAATGCGCTTGAAATGTGTAAATACTTGAAGGCCAACGTTCACAAACACATTGATGTGATGTCACTTCAGCTAAATTGCCGTCCTTCTAGTAAGTGTAAGTGTGTGTGTGTGTGTATATGTGTGTGTATGTGTGTGTATGCGTGCGTGCGTGCGTGCGTGCGCGCGTCGTGCGTGCGTGCGTGCGTGTGTGACACAAGGCACGCGTACTTAGTAGCATTTGTTCACGCGTTTAGGTAGGTCAATGGGTGCGCCGATTGCTGATTGCCGCGAAATGCCAGCCCCCAAATAAAGACAGCCCTCCGTGGCATTTTATCGTCAGTCAGCCAAGACTTCGTAGACAGCAGCTCTCGCATTTATGCTTACCTTTATCAAACATATTCTGCGTAGCCTGGGATATATTTTTTTTTATCCTCATCCCCGTATCTCCAACACCACACTACTAGAAAAGCCTCGCCTGTTGCTCAGATCAGCCGTTAACACTAGTACAGAATGTTTGGCAAAATAACGATCGAACAAGACATTTCATTCACGAATGATGTGTGAACGTGACTGTCTCTTAAGCAGAGAGAGAGAGAGAGAGAGAGAGAGAGAGAGAGAGAGAGAGAGAGAGAGAGAGAGAGAGAGAGAGAGAGAGAGAGAGAGAGAGAGAGAGAGAGAGAGAGAGAGAGAGACACACACACACACACACACACAAACAAACCACCCCCCACCCCACCGCACATACCAGAAAAAGCTCAGTCTGTCAATAACTGCAATTGTTTGGGCTACAGACCCCCCCCCCCCCCCCAGCACTTCCCCCCTCCTCTCCTCACGTACATTCCCTGTCTACTAAAAGCTTTAACCTCTAGCTGTCAAGATGTAAAAGTGTTTAGGTCGCAGAGTACACAACCAATGCGGGAAGTAGCGCAATATCTTGATAGCTGGAAAGAGTCACACCCGCAGAATGAAAAGGGCAATGCTGACATGAAAGGTATGTACCAGGGCCGGACCCAGGGGGGGGTTCCAGGGGTTCCGGAACCCCACCCCTGGAAAAAGCATGTACCTTGCTTTGAGTGTTTGGTTTTTTTTTACTAGTTTTAGCACCAAAACAATGCTGCTCTTAACCCTCAAAACAAGGCCCAGAATGCACCAGATTGCACAGATTTTAACCGTTTTTCAAACATTTTCCGGGGGAGCATGCCCCCGGACCCCCCTCGTTCGCGCGCCTGCTTTGCAGGCGCGCGCTTGTGGCTTCGCCACTTCGCTGATTTTCCCCCCCAAAAAGGAGGAACCCCCCCTAACAACTCATTTGGTCCGGCCCTGTGTACCAACCTCATAGTAGTTATGGAGTGTTGATATGAGAAAGAGAAAGGGTGCGGTCGGAACAAAAGTGACGGACCGGGACCTTTCCTGTGTTTCCATATGTATTATCTACATAACAAAAAAAATCTTCGGAATTAATTATGCGGGGTGGAGTGGAGGAGGGGGGGGGGGTGTTAATAAGTTGCATTCCGCGAAAACGAGGTATAGTAAGATGAGCTACATACGATTGCGGGACTACCTAGTGGAGACACCTCATTGGTGCCACACTAAATAATCAGCTCCGATAAAAGACAAGGTTTATTATTGTCACGTCCACCATCATGAAGATTTGTGTTAAATGTTGTATTGTTTTGGTCACGTACAATAAGCTTCCGTTTGAGTACGTGTCCTAGTTGCATACTTTCAATTGTTTTATGTCATGTATTTTGAATACAATTCTGTTTAAACCAATATCATGGATAAGCTTCCCCCCCAAAAAAACAAAAAAACAAAAAACAACAACATAAAGACAATGTTTGGAAATAACTATGCCGGGAGGGGGGTTATAAGCCGTGGCAGACTTGCATTCCCGGAAAATGAAGCTTCGGTTAACGGCGGTTTTGGAATAACACAAGGCGAAATGTCAGTTGTCCTCCTAAGTTGACCAGTGCAGCCAACGATGACGTTAAAACTGAACTTTCATTCACAGCATAAGGACCATGTTTCGCTATGTGATTCTAGTCACATGTATAATATATGGTTGATGCAATCTTCTGTGCCCGTACATTCTAGCTTCAAAGTTAACACTCTAAACTGAATGAAGCAATCTACTTGTGAACACCCTTTCTGTAACAAGTTTTGATCGAACACTCTTTTCCATGTGTGCTACTTTTGCCAGAAGAAACAAGTACTAAGTCAAACAGTGTGCAAATGTGTTTACAAAAAGTCTGTTCAAAAGTGGAACGTTTGTCACTTCTGCCAATGTGTTCCACAAAAAACCCACGAACATTTCATTTTGGGTCCGACACATTAAACGTAAACACCTAATTTTTCTTGTAAAAAAAGAGGAAGCAAAGAAAAAGTTGTCAACTTCCCAATAGTCCTGAATGACAAAAAACTATTGGGCAATAAAAGCCCAGAACGTAAGTCACTTGGTAAAGTCAAACGGTATTACTTCGATTCCCATGAGGCGCATACACAAACTGAAAACGTCAGCAGAATAAATCACTTAATAAAAAAAAATCTTCACTGTCTACGTTTGAGTGACAGGACAATTTAATTTTCTTTCTGAAAATCTGAAACCACTGAGCCTCATCCACGCCCCCATAAAACGGACGAGACGGTTTGGCTTCCAATTTTCGTTAAATACTCCCAAGGTTCGGTTTGATACCCACTCGAATAATATCCTGTCAAAAAGAAATTCATGGAAAAGGCATGAGGTTCAGTCAAAACTTGACACAACTGCACTTTAAGATAACTCCCTTGTTCAGTTCTTCTTGTGTGTGGTGTTCGGATTCGTTGTTTTGTTTGAGTAGTCAAATAGTGTTGACTGTGTAAGACTTTGAATGTGTGTGTGAAATGGTTTGGAAGGGAGAGAGAGAGAGAGAGAGAGAGAGAGAGAGAGAGAGAGAGAGAGAGAGAGAGAGAGAGAGAGAGAGAGAGAGAGAGAGAGAGAGAGCTAAAGATAGAGAGTCCATGTGTGTGTTTGTGTGTGTGTGTGTGTGTGTAAAAAGCGCGAGCGTTTGTGTGCGTTAGCGCGTACGTCATGTTGAACGTGTTGCGTTTTGGTAGTTAGAAGAAGAAAATGTTAATGTGCACGTGAGTGCATCTTCTCTTAAACAATATGTTGCCGTTTGCCCTTGAAGTTGCCTCTAGACGAACATATCTAAAGCAGAATGTCCATCTGATGTCTCGACGGAATACTATGATGCAATAAAGATAACTCAAATTGATGTTTCCAGACAAAAAGTAAACCCCTGAGGTATCGTGTTTGGCAAAGGGAAAGCTAGCAATTCTTGCAAAGGTAATGAACATCCTAGGGCTGAAAATAAATCTGGAGATCAGGTTGTCATTTTGAAAGACATCATCAATGCTTTATTATTCCATCGACAAAAACATCTGATGCTCCGGATCAGAGACCAGCTAATGCACGGAGAAAGGAAAACTGAATGAGAGTGAAAGTGAGGGCGAAAGTGTGAGCGAAAGCCTTGAAAGAGAGAGAGAGAGAGAGAGAGAGAGAGAGAGAGAGAGAGAGAGAGAGAGAGAGAGAGAGAGAGAGAGAGAGAGAGAGAGAGAGAGAGAGAGAGAGAGACAGACAGACAGACAGACAGACAGAGAGACAGAGACAGAGACAGACAGAGAGACAGACAGAGACAGAGAGACAGGCAGACAGACAGACAGACAGACAAACATAAATACATACAGAGACAAAGACAAACAGAGAGACAGAGAAAGAAAACGAGAAAGATAGAGCTAGACAGCTACAAATAAAGACAACAAGCCAGTCAGCCAGACAGACAGACAGAGACAGAGGGGGTAGGTCAAAAACGGACAGATGAACTCTTCGCTTTTTTTCGCAGCACGTGCTGGCTCAGACGCCAGAAGGATTGTTGTCTGGCGCGAACAGTCTGCATTGTGGCACTGTGGTACTGTTGGCATTTCACAGCCGCCAGTCTTAGTACTTATGTACAGCTAGGTCACGAGTCCTTTATAAATCACTCAACATCGTATAGTTAAGTCTGTGTGCAGATTAATGTTTTGTAGGACTGTCTACTATATATAGGGATGTATTGTAGGTCTACAATAACTCAACATAAGAAATAACATAGTTAAACAAGTCGCGTAAGGCGAAAATACAACATTTAGTCAAGTAGCTGTCGAACTCACAGAATGAAACTGAACGCAATGCAACGCAGCAAGACCGTATACTCGTAGCATCGTCAGTCCACCGCGCACGGCAAAGGCCGTGAAATTGACAAGAAGAGCGGGGTAGTAGTTGCGCTGAGAAGGATAGCACGCTTTTCTGTACCTCTCTTCGTTTTAACTTTCTGAGCGTGTTTTCAATCCAAACATATCATATCTATATGTTTTTGGAATCAGGAACCAACAAGGAATAAGATGAAAGTGTTTTTAAATTGATTTTGAAAATTTAATTTTGATCATAATTTTTATATTTTTAATTTTCAGAGCTTGTTTTTAATCCAAATATAACATATTTATATGTTTTTGGAATGAGAAAATGATGGAGAATAAGATGAACGTAAATTTGGATCTTTTCCGTGCGCACTTGGTCTTGTGCTTGCGTGTACACACGAAGGGGGATAAGCCACTAGCAGGTCTGCACATAAGTTGACCTGGGAGATCGGAAAAATCTCCACACTTAACCCACCAGGCGGCCGCGGCCGGGATTCGAACCCTCGACCTTCCGATTAAGAGGCCGACGTCTTACAACCCCGCCACAGCGCCCGCCGAACATGTCAATTTCAAATTTAATAGAATAAAAATTCCAGCACGCAGTGACATCTTCACTAGCTGATGATATGTTGTATGATTTGTTTTTCTTCTCCTCAAAATCTACACATTTCACTCACATATATGTATGATCCTAACGATGGACATAACATGTTTTCATGTACAGCACCTCCTTATGATCAATCTGTTATGAATAAACATGTGTACATGCTGTTGAAATATGTATTTAAAATGCATATCATTATAATTATATACACACACACACAAAACACAGTATGACATCCATTATATACATCTTGGTGTAACTTTGGGTCCGTATCTAGAATTGAGAAGAGACAGAAGAAAAAAAAAGAAAAAAAAAGGAAAAATCAAATAAATAAGAGGAATAAAAATCAAAATGTTATATTTCTGATCTGCAATTGCTTTTCGATTAAAACAACAAGTCGCGTAAGGCGAAAATACAACATTTAGTCAAGCTCAGTCGAACTCACAGAATCAATCAATCAATATGAGGCTTATATCGCGCGTATTCCGTGGGTACAGTTCTAAGCGCAGGGGTTTATTTTTTTTATTTTTTTTATTTTTATCTTATGCAATTTATATCGCGCACATATTCCAGGCGCAGGGATTTATTTATGCCGTGTGAGATGGAATTTTTTTACACAATACATCACGCATTCACATCGGCCAGCAGATCGCAGCCATTTCGGCGCATATCCTACTTTTCACGGCCTATTATTCCAAGTCACACGGGTATTTTGGTGGACATTTTTATCTATGCCTATACAATTTTGCCAGGAAAGACCCTTTTGTCAATCGTGGGATCTGTAACGTGCACACCCCAATGTAGTGTACACGAAGGGACCTCGGTTTGTCGTCTCATCCGAAAGACTAGCACTAGAACCCACCACCTAGGTTAGGAAAGGGGGGAATGAAACTGAACTCATTGCATTTTTTCCGCAAGACCTGTCCACCGCTCGTGGCAAAGGCAGTGACATTAACAATCCAGAAAAGCGCGGTAGCGGTTGCGCTGAGGAGGATAGCACGCTTTTCTATATCTCAATTCTTTTTAACTCTCTGAACGTGGTTTTAATCCAAACATATCATATCTATATGTTTTTGGAATCAGGAACGGACAAGGAATAAGATGAAATTGTTTTTAAATCGATTTCGGAAATTTAATTTTAATCATAATTGTTATATTTTTAATTTTCAGAGCTTGTTTTTAATCCGAATATAACATATTTATATGTTTTTGGAACCAGAAAGAAAAGAAAAATACAATGAACGTAATTTTGGATCGTTTTATTAAAAAAAATAATTTTAATTACAATATTCAGATTTTTAATGACCAAAGTCATTAATTAATTTTGAAGCCTCCAAGCTGAAATGCAATACCAAAGTCCGGACTTCGTCGAAAATTGCTTCGCCAAATTTTCAAACAATTTGATTGAAAAATGAGGGTGTGACAGTGCCGCCTCAACTTTTACAAAATGCCGCATATGATGTCATGAGACATTTATCGAAAAATTGAAAAAAAATGTCTGGGGATATCATACCCAGGAACTATCATAAACAATTTCATAAAGATCGGTCCAGTAGTTTACTCTGAATCGCTCTACACACACACACACACACACACACACACACACACACACACACTCACACACACACACACACACACACACACACACACACACACACACACACATACACCACGACCCTCGTCTCGATTCCCCCCTATATGTTAAAACATTCAGTCAAAACTTGACTAAATGTAAAAAGAAAGAAAAAAGAAAAAAAAGTTGGAGATCAAAAGAAATCGGCACTCACCAACACAAAGACAGCACACAGAAAAAGTCGAATTTTCGCCTGTGGAGGTTTCTTCAGGACAACGAATACAACAACCAAAACAAAATTAAAAAACTTCCCTTGTAAACCAACACGTATCTGTCCAGACTTTCGCATGGAGTTAAACCATCCGTTCATTCGAACTCATACACAATATAATCTGCCAGAGATGCTGTCTGTGCGGGACAGATTTGTCCAGGCTTTTTTTTTTCTCACATGAGCTAAGAGCATTAATTGCTGCACTTTGGCATACCCCAATTAAATCACCAGCCAAGCTGCTTTTTGTGTTCAGCGGGATTGTTTTCGCCTGAATTATTTTCGCAAATTGACATACGAAGTTAATTCAGCAAACACGTACCCAATGTGCTCAGAAAGCAGCCAGGCTAATGTATATATATATATATGTTCGGTATGAGCCAAAGTGAAGGGATACTCTTTATACAACCTAGACTTATATTTCATGGTTTTCACGAACAGAAAGGTTATTTTAAGTGCACGTTTTCACCGTTGCACTAGCAAACAAACGAACAAATAACCAACCAACCAACCAAACAAACAAACAAACAAACAAACAAACAAACAAACAAACAAACAAAACAAAAACAACAAAAACAATTAAACAAACACAACAGACACACTGACAGCAAAACGCTGTTTGAGCTATGCTTCACATCAGCTGGATTTTCTTCTGCATTCGTCTTTTTCTTTCGTGTTGGCAAATATTCTTGCTGCACAAAATGGAAACTGTGAACTGGTTGATTGCAGATTTGTGCATGAGTTGATGAACGTGTGTCCAGTTTTGTTTGCTAAAATGATGCAGTGTTTTTTTTTTTTAAGCTTCCGAAATGTTGTGAGCTTGGCGCAAATATAATTGCTGTTTGCAGTTTGTTGTTATTTGTAATTCTGTTTATTTCAGTTCTTTTTTTGTTTTTACACCATGTCTCCTTCTATCTGTCAGTATGTTTGTGTATGTCTGTCTGTCAGTCTGTTTGTGTATGTCTGTCTGTTTGTGTATGTTTGTGTCTGTCTGTCTGGCTGGCTGGCTGCGTTTCTCTTACCAATCAAAAATTAATAACCTAAGCAGACCATGGTCCATTATATATCTATTTTGTTCTCTCTCTCTCTCTCTCTCTCTCTCTCTCTCTCTCTCTCTCTCTCTCTCTCTTTCTCTTTCTCTCTCTTTCTCTTTCTCTCTCTCTCTCTCTCTCTCTCTCTCTCTCTCTCTCTCTCTCTCTCTCTCTCTCTCTCTCCCTCTCTCTCGCAGCATTGCAAGACAATAAGGAAGCGTTTCAGAGTTGCACAAATTATCTTCCGACATTTAAATAGCCTTTGTTGAAAGTACTCTGCAAGATTATACGACAATTTCTCTCGCATGGTCGTAATTAAGACCGAAAAGATCAGAAATATTATATTACTCGTATTAAATAACTACAGACAGACAAAAAGCAATGCATTTAATACAAAAGGGGTCTTGATATCACTTGAATTCGTCATTTCAGTGGTAGTGAAATTTGAACGAGTCACTGTTCTTCAGCACAACAACAAACACTGGAACAATATCAAAATCAATCTTTTTAAACGAAAGTAATCAGGAAACCAATTCTGTGCAACACAAGCAAGAACAAACAAAAAAAAAAGATTAAGAGAGACAGAAAGAAGGAAATAAAGAAAGACAGAAAAACAGACGGCAAAAAACATGTCCCAAATAGACGCTAGTTCTGGGGAGAAAAATAAACCAAGTTAGCATAGCATAGCATGCGCAAAACCACAGACACGACAGACGACGGAAAACATTAACCTTCACCGGATCACGCTTTGGACTACACAGTCCGGATGATGTGGGTCGTGTACGACCCATACTTTCCAAAGAAGGATGCAACGTAAAAAGTATGGGTCGTACACGACCCACGCCATCCGAATAGGAATAAACAACGTAAAATCCCTTACGTAATTCCATATGGGTCGTCCACGACCCACATCATCCGGACTGTGTAGTTCAAATTATGTCATCGTTTATTTTTTTGTTTACTAAGATAATCTTTTCCACGTTGGGCAATGGGAAGGCCGTATAGTGATTGGAGATTACATGAAGTCTCAATTAAAAACTCCAAATAGTTTCAGAGATAAAGACGATTTTGTGAGGCTCTGGGTCGTTCGCAAACCACGCAGCACAGTGAGTGTTAAAACGAAGGAACAAAGAGAAAGAAGACCGGAGACAAAAAGACGGACATAAAAAACCACCTTCCTGTGAATCATTGAACCAACAAAGAAAGGAACTAAAATAAAACGATTTAAAATGACTTGAACTGAGAAAGAGAAATCAAGAAACTGCGTTGAAGAACCAACGAGTTTTTAAACCCCAAAAGTAGAACACAAGTTCTGGAACTACAAGTACGCAAAACCATCAGCAAACAAACACATAGACGTGTAAAACAAATAGACACTCGAGAAAAAGTCGAAGAAACAACACGCAATCAGTTAAGAACAAAATAAAGAAATAATAAATACAAAAAGAAAGAAAGAAGATACGCACCGAGACATTACGATAAGACGGAAGGAAGGAAGGGAGAAAGAACAAACCCACTATTGACTAATTGACTAAATGTTAAAAGAGAGGCAGACATAAAATAAATAAAGTGAGAACAAAATGAACAAATAAATAATACATACATACATTAATCAATACATAAATAAATACACGAGTTAATAAATAATTAAATGAATCGATGAATGAATGCATCATTCAATACATGAATGAATAAATACATGAATACATGAATTATAGATGAATGCATGTCTAAATAAAAAAAGCAAGAAAATCAACTAATCAGCAAATAAAATTAAAAAAGTAAAAAGTAAAATTAAAAAAAAATACACAAACAAACAAAACAACAACATAAACAACTCAGCTAGTACAACTTACAGACACAAATTTCAAACACTAAAACTCACCTTGTTCCGCCGTGGACAACCACAGCAGCGGCACCAAGACCATCACAGACACTCTCAACATCATCCTTCAGCGGCGGCGTCGACAGAACGCGTGGCGGTGATACTCCATATACCCCAGACCTCCGAGGGTACTCCCAAAACTCTTCACAATTTTCATGGACAAAAGTTTTCTCTTCAAAACTTGTATGTCCCGGTAGCTGCTGTTTTATATCCTTTGAAAATACACAACTTGGAAAGCAAACTTCCTTTTACAAGTCTTTACACGCATTAATTCTTTCATGACATCACAACCAGGAAGACAATGTCAATTACTTCCTCTGATATAAAATTATGTATGTCATCCTACGCGGCTTTGAAGTGCGGGCGTATTTTGTCTGCATGTTTTTTTCCCTCCTGGGATTTTCCGAGAGAATGTATTTGAATACAATTTACACGACACACTTTTTAACCGTAAATGTTACATTTTGAGAAGAGAAGTTTAAGACTGCGTTATTGAATTTAGAAGCAAGAAATTATCAGTGTAAATAACTCCTACTCTGAATCAATAAAGATATGTGCAAGCCTCACTAAAGGTGATGTAAAGGTCAGTAAAGCAGTAAATATGTCACGCCTATATGTAAATGGAACACGATTTATGTTGTGTGGTAGGAAGACCCACAATTCAGTAATCTATTTTGTTTTTACTCGGACACTTCCACAGAGAATCAATCAAAAACACGCATCTGCGAATCACTACTAAATGCACCAAGATTTATATTCCGTCATCAAAGCACTCAATGGTGTATCAATCAATCAGTCAATCAATGTTGTTCTGACACCGAAACCTCCACAGAATATCAATCAAACACGCGTATCTACAAATCACTGCTAAATGCGCCAGGATTTATATCCCATCACCAAAGCTCTCGCGATGCATCAATCAACGTATCCACAATGTTTCCACAAATCGAATCACTCACAATGTATCGAGCAATCACACAATCTGCATACCACCACAAGCCCAGTGGATCACCGTTTATGCTCTGTCCTCAACATGCCCACCACGAATAAATCCGTCAAGACACATTATCTCCTTGGAATCACTCACAGAACAAACACACAGACACACTCAGGGTACACTTGGATCATCGAAACGCCTTCTTGCCGTGCAGTGCCTGGAACGTGTCCAATATAATCCTGCAGGACTTTATGACACAAGCTTTAGGGCTGATGCTCGCCAGTTCCCAAAAGGAGCTCGTGACTTTTCACAATCGTGCGTGGTGTGTACGCAGCGTGATCTTCGTAATGGAGCTCGTAAATTGTTGGCTTCGGTCGTGCCAGCCGATTCTCCCACATCAGAAGTGAATGGAGTTAGAGCAGTACCCTCTTTGTCTCTCAGTCTCCCAGTCTCCCTCTCTCTCTGGTGGCGGTTTTTCAGGTTTTGTGTTGTGGGTTCAATGTCACGCTGAAAATAAAAAGACGTTTTAGAACCAATTTCGATTTTTTTTCTGACTTCAGGGATGCCCCAAAAGCAGAATACAGTTTTTATACTTGAAGGATAGTTCTTACATTCTGGGAAACATTGTTTTGTTGGTGTGTTTTTTGTTTATACTTGAAGGATAATTCTTAAAATCTGGATTTACAGAAGCTGCGAAGGAACTCCACTATTCAGCGTTGCCGCTTACCGTCACGCTAAAAAAGAAAAAGTTCCAGAATTAGTAATGGTGTGGGGCTTTGTTTTCGTTTCTTCTCGAAAGCAGAGACATTTTTTGCAATTAATTCTGGTTTAACTTTAATTTAAATTAACTTTTACTTTTAAGAACACGGTAAAACACAGAAACAGAATAAATTCCGGTTTGCGCTGTTGCTTTATGGACACACTAAAAACACAACATCTTCAGATGGTTGGTGTTATTGCTTCGACGAGACGCTGAAAACAAAATAAAAAGCTTCTTAATTGATTTTTATTTTTGTTTAGCAGCTTCTGGGACTTGAATATATGGTATCTTCTTTTTTGATGTCTTTAATTAAGATCACCCTGCAAACCCACAAGCGTTAGCATTGATCGGGTGTGTGGAGTGGCTCCAACAACGGCTCAAACAGTGAAAGGTTTCATGAGGAATTCCGCAGTTTATAATTCGGAGATAGTTTTAACAGGTAATTAACAGTAATATACAGGTCTCAACTTGATCTTTAAAACACCAAAAACAGAAGCGTCGAACGATGAGGTCACCAAAACTTTGACAGATCAATTTTGCGAATGTTATGTCATGTCCGTGCTCTTACCGCTTACATTGTCGGGGCTAAATGATCAACTTCAATTGTGCTAGACTGTCATTGTTTTTATGCGTGTTCAGATAATGCCGGGTACTAATATTCTCAAATCTTTAACCGTTGTAAATAGCGTAGACAGTGTTTTCTAATGATATGTGACACATAACGGGCAGCCTAAGTCGGTATGTCTAATTTGTTTAGATTTGTTGAAGAAAAGTTTAATTCAACTCTTGTATGATTAAATCCAGGGTGCAGACGACGAAAATAACCGCAACACGGTGGCCTAGTGGTAAGGCGTCCGCCCAGTGAGCGGGAGGTCGTGGGTTCGAACCCCGGCCGGGTCATACCAAAGACTTTAACATTGGCAATCTAGTGGCTGCTCCGCCTGGCGTCTGGCATTATGGGGTTAGTGCTAGGACTGGTTGGTCCGGTGTCAGAATAATGTGACTGGGTGAGACATGAAGCCTGTGCTGCGACTTCTGTCTTGTGTGTGGCGCACGGTAAATGTCAAAGCAGCACCGTCCTGATATCACCCTTCGTGGTGGACTGGGCGTTAAACAAACGAACAAACAAACAGACGACGAAAATAAAGGACATAAAGTCGAGAAACAGACATAACAAGTAAAAAGAAATCGCTTACATCATGATAACTTTAGCACAGGTTTCACACGTGTGGCCGATCGAGATAACATTCTAATTGATGACTTCCCCCGGAAGCCATTTAAAACACATTGTGACATGAGGTTTAACACAAATGATAAAAAATAAACACACACGCGCACACACGCCCACACACACACTAAACCAAACACACTACTTACTCCTCGATTTCCCACAGCAAAAGAAGAAGACACAACCACTTCAAAACCTCTTAAGCCAAAAAAAAAAAAGACAACGCAGTTTACACTGACAGGATGAGTCAAACTGACAAAGATCATCCTCATTCCTGTACCCGAATTTTCCTGGTTGGCCGCACCTATACCCGAGTCACACTATCCACTCTTCACCGTCGTGTAATTAAGTGCTCAGCTTCACAGCAGCTTTCCAGCTAACGTCGAACGAACCCGTTGACAAAGTGAGAGATCACTGAGTGAGCAGATTACAGACGCTTACCATGCGAGCTGCTTTCCTCACTGCGAGCTGTCGGGTTGAGTTGCGCGTGTGTGTGAATGATGGGTTTAAAGAGGCACTTTCTTTAAAAAAAAACGACTGCAAGAAACTGGGGGAAAATGCATGTGTTAGTATGTATTTGGCAAGCACATCATTGTGGGGGTTTAATCAAATAACTTTCATCCATCCACTCCCAATGCGTTTGTTTTTTGCTCACTCTTCGAATTCTACTTGTCGTAACGTAAACAACGGTTCAAATACGTTTTAAAAATACAATTATGATATTACCAAAAATAATGTACATCCAATCATCTCAAAATATAGGCCAGTTTGGTTTAACAAAAACAGGTTTGAGATGAGCAAGTCTGCAAATGAGTTGTTGAAACGAAACTGTCCTTGCAAGGGTCGGCAATTGATATGGGGAAAACAATTTGTTTTGAAATTAAAATGTGCGTTCGATGCACACTTTCCAATATTACTCTGGCAGACTCTTGTGTTTCAATTTCTTTGCACGGAATGACATATAAGCAGACACACAACTAACAATGTTCTGTTGTGAAGATGCGTTTCACAATTTTGCTTGTTGTGTGTTTCAATGCATGGTTGTTTGTTTCGTTTTTGATTCCAAATGGCACACTTTGATAACAACTAATTGACGCACCATCCCTTCCTCAAATAAGCACCAATCAACTTAGAATTAAGTGGTGTTTGTTTAGGTATTGGATGTTTGTTGTTATATCGTGTACGTCCTGACCCCTGAGTTTTGTTAACCTAGATTTCTAGGCAACTAAGTTGTATGCACATTATATTTATCTCGTTTTTGAAATCACTAATTGCTTTTTCGTCTAATAGCTTTTACAGATAAATCGACCGTGCCCGAAGGCAATTCAAACGGAACGCGTGTAAGAATAGTCAGACACTTAAAAACAAAGGTTTGTTTTAATTCAGTTCATTCAGCAGTACAATCAGACGTATTAATCGCAATTCCTCTTCAGTTTTTTGTTTAGGTCAGTCTCAATGGATAATTAGACGCGCTTAACAAAATATAAGTTCCCAAAGCAACCTACAAGTACGTAACATGTGTTTATCTATGAACGCACGTGCGAGGCACATCGACATGTTTTTCTGTCATTATGAAGCTGGGAAACTGTGTGGCAGGCTCATTAACAGACAGCGCTTGTCTTTTACTGCAGACCTTTTTTGCCGGGCTGTCACTTCGCTCTTGCGCTGAATTAAACGTCAGGCGGTTGACTAAGTGCGTTGATTGCTTGGTCGTTCACTCTTTCTTTAGATATGTGTCTTTTCTCCCTGTGATTATTCTGTCTGTTTGTTTGTTCGTGATTATCTGACTGTGTCCCATTCTTTCTGTCTCTGTGTCATTTTCTGTGTCACGGTATCTCCGTTTATGTGTGTTGTTGTGTGTCTTCCTGGCTGGCTGGCTGGCTGTTTGTTTGTCTGTCTGTCTGTCTGTCTGTCTGTCTGCCCGTCTGTCTGTCTGTCTGTCTGTGTGTGTCTCTCTCTCTCTCTCTCTCTCTCTCTCTCTCTCTCTCTCTCTCTCTCTCTCTCTCTCTCTCGACTTGGCTATAATAAATGTACCCTTATGAGCAAAATTATCACTGGATGTGTACCGGAAACTTTACGTACAAATTTTACCATGAGGAATTCACGTCAATTTATGAGATTAAACACTCCTGTTCCTCGGATTGACCTGTTTAAGTCCAGTTTAGTGTATTTAGGTAGCAGTCTCTGGAACTCTCTTCCAACATTCCTGAGGCAAACTACCAGCACAGATAGTTTTAAGAGCAGATATTTGTCTTATGTAATGAAGTCAAAGTAAATGATATTTGTCTTAAATGGTATTCATTTTTTTTTTTATTAAACATGCCCCTCTCCTCTTTATTGGTATAACTAGCAGTTAAGCCCGGCTTCGCCCGGGAGTAAGCGGAGTCAGTAAGGGGGGCTATCCCATTATCATTAGCTTTACCTCCTTTGTTTGGATACAAAAAAAGAGTTATCTCCCTTTCCTTCTAGAAATTTCCGGAACTGTCCAGTTAATTTTTCTTTCTTCATTTCTTCCCCTCATAGGAGCAATAGCGAGTCTCTAATATGCCTGGCATGATGTGCTTGCTACAGGTGAACAGTAGGCACTGAACTGGTCTTGCACCATATAGGCTGTATTCAATAAATGGGAGGTCCATAATCTGAGAAAGGAAACAATGAATCAAGAAACTAAAACCCAGGTGCACATCTGCGGCACCTAGGGAGTGTACGTGCACACTATCTTGTTCCTGCCTCTTGCCATCTCAGAGGTATGGCGACCACAGACAGACAGACAGACACACACACACACACACACACACACACAGACATACACTCTCTTTCTCTTCGCCCGGGAGTAAGCGGAGCCCTGTTGCAATTTAAGACGCTCGCTATCCCATTATCATTAGCTTTACCGCCTTTGTTTGGATACAAAAAAAAAGAGTTATCTCCCTTACCTTCTAGAAATTTCCGGAACTGTCCAGTTAATTTTTCATTCTTCATTTCTTCCCTTCATAGGAGCAATAGCGAGTCTCTAATATCACTGGCATGATGTGCTTGCTACAGGTGAACAGTAGGCACTGAACTGGTCTTGCACCATATAGGCTGTATATATTCAATAAATGGGAGGTCCATAATCTTTCTCTCTCTCTCTCTCTCTCTCTCTCTCTCTCTCTCTCTCTCTCTCTCTCTCTCTCTCTCTCTCTCTCTCTCTCTCTCTCTCTCTCTCTCTCTCTCTCTCTCTCTCTCTCTCTCAGAACTATGGGGATATGGAAACTATGACTCTCAGTGGAAAGGGTCCACCTGTTTGCGTGTAAAAAGTTTCTGAAAGTGACAATTCGAACTCCAAACAACATTGTGTATGGTGAATTGGGAAGACATCCGCTGTATATTAACTCTGCAGTCAGATGTGTGAAATACTGGTTTACACTGCTGAAGCAACCTGATTCAAGATATTCCAAGATTGCATATAAAGCTTTATGTAATTTGGCATCGAATCGAAGGGCCACACACATTGGGTCTCACATGTGCAGAGTCTTTTATGTTGTAATGGTTTTGCTGCTGTGTGGATGTACGGAATGGTTGGGAATGAGAAGTGTTTCTTACAAGAGTTTAAAAGACGTTTACAAGATTGTTTTTGTCAAGAATGGTTCTCCTTTTTAGAATGCAGTGAACGTTTCGACATTTATAATTGTTACAAAACATGCTTGGAAAAAGAGAAATACATTGAATTAATCGAAGATATTAAGTACAGAGTTGCTCTTACTCGTTTCCGCGCAGGAGTATCCGAAATCAACGCTCACAAGTTTCGGTACGCACCAAACCAAACCGCGACAAGAAACTGTCCTCTCTGTACAGCTGATAAAGAAGATGAACACCATGTTGTATTTTTATGTCCTTTTTATCAAGACCTTCGAGCAAAGTATTTGAACATCTCGAACTCTAAGACGCTGCAACAACAACTTGTGTATTTCTGTGGCAGTAATGAGGATAATGTGATGAACAGCTTCAGCAGATTTGTGTTCTTCATGTTACAGAAGAGACGAACCCTTATAAATCAGGTTCAGTGACATGTCATCAGGGTCTTAATGTATTTGCTGAATTTTATGCGTGACTATAATTTATAACTGTGCAGATACTATTGCTGTTATTTTAACCACTATTGTAAGGGGCTGTGGCCTTAGACAATTAAAGATTTGTTCTTGTTCTTGTTCTTGTTCTCTCTCTCTCTGTATCTCTCTCTCTTTTTTTCTCTCTCTCTGTATCTCTCTCTTTCTCTCTCTCTCTTTCTCTCTCTCTCTCTCTCTCTCCCCCTTCAAGTTACCTCCTCGTTCATTTTCTACTGCAGCTCTCTTAACCTTGGTTTTACAGGAACTGGGTCATCGATTCCGTGGTCTTGGCCTACTTTCCTGATTAACTTTCAAACGCCTCGGCAATGAGTTTAAATTCTTTAGATCGGCAGCCTTTCATCTTCTCGATAACATGTCTAGTCTGGTTGAGGGGTAGGTTTTGTTTTGCTTTTAAATGATTCAAAATAGAAATAAAAGCAACTTGTATATAGTGCGTAAGAAAGAAAAAAAACGTTCGGACCGATTAGCACTATAATAATACAAATAACGAGGATATGGATATGGCGCAAATCCTTACAAAAACATACACAAATAAATAATACTGCACACAATGCCGAATCAAATAGTAATACATATCGAAGCAAACCTATACAACTTATATTATCTTCTGCCAAATTTCTTGTTTCCAGCTTTCGCGGTTTGAGCCCTGTATACACGTACTTTTTCACATTTAAAAAACCCAAAAAACACTGTTAAATATATACCCGAATAGAGCCACACGCTCAAAGTCATATTTTAGTCTATTCGTTTGAACTCTCGTGTTCCTTAAAACTGTCACGCTCATTGGTTGACATGTGAAAACATCTGAAACCAAAACGTATTATACGCGTGAGATTTTTAGATTTCCATACTATTAGTTGTCTACTTCAAAGTTAACGGATCACAAGAAATCAACTATTTCAATTTAAAATATCCCATCTACTATGCTTTACTGATCAACTTTTATTCCTTAACACTACCAATATGGTAACCGTTTTGGTTTCAGGTTCGCCAGTTTCATGATGTTGTCAGATAATACCCGTTCGTTTTATCTTCCAGACGAGGCAATACATAAGACTGCAAGGTAAACTATGTACATGTCCCCAAATATGACCGTCAGCTACAGGACTACTGTTTTAGCATTCTATTTTACCCAACATTTATCTTCTTGGTTTTTTTGTTTCATCAGTTTCACGATGATGCGATATAAACCCGTTTTATCATCGAGAACAGACGGGTTGATAGACAAAACTGCCAGGTAAGGAATTGACGAATCTCCCTTGGCAGCATGCAAAATAGATTATCTATGCATTTTTCATTGACTGTGGTCTCAAGGTCCATTTCTTTTGTCTGTGTCTGGTGGAATATCATCTTTTAGCGTGAATAATGTTTGTTTTCTCTTTGTTCCCGAAAACTTCTCGCTGCAGGTCAGCGAGTCCTACTACTTTCAAACCTATCTAGAAAACGAAAAAGCAAATTAAAATGTGTTATTTCGTGTATTCTCAAGCATAAGTTATTTGTTTCTCAGTTTAACAAAAACCAAACAATGCTCGTGCAAATTAAGCAAGTCTTGCAACCCCAGCCCCAACCCCCCTCCCCCCCCCCGCCCTACCCCCTCATCCCAAACCTATAATTATGTCCCTCATCCAGAAGTATGCTTTCCATTGAAGAAGGGATAGGAACAAACCGCTTCGTAGTTACACTTACAAGGTAGACACAGATTTTCGGGAAGGTGTTTAGACTTTGCTAATGCGTGTTTCACTCATTACTTTCCTACTCCAAATCAACGTTGATCCGAGGCGAACAACCTCTTCATTAAATAATCTTGCAATGCATTTCTGCGCCACACAGATCATCAATCTTTCATCGTCTTGGGTGCATTAAGTACCCGCCTCAAGATGGTATCATATATATATATTTGTTTTGCCTTCCAAACAAAAACGAATGTAACAATTCAAGTGCACAAAATGTGGCAAGTCTCGTCTGACAGCGCGTGTCTGCGTTAGCTTTAACATTTTATTTTTTTTTAACATTTTTGACTGATTGGCCACAGCCGCAAGGGTAATCACTACTGTCGTTTTTTTTCTACGAACGTGTCATTTGCTTCAGTTTTTGTTTTTATTCAATGTAGTTGTATTTATTTACTTTTTTGTCCTAGATACACAGACACAGACACGCACAGACACACTCACACACAGACACACAGACACACACACACACACACACACACACACACACACACACACACACACACACCATCTCATTCCCCTCCCCCCACCCTCGTCCCCCTCCACACACACGACTGCATGGATCAGTGTGCCCGTTTCATTATTAATGTATTGACATGAACATCCGTCTTCTGTCGATGTCCTTTTTGCTGTTTCCGTTCTGTTTTTATAGCTTAGGAATCCTGATAGACATCAGGCAGTGCATGTGTGAGTCGGCGGATTCAGGCGCAGACGCACCCAACAGTAATTAGATTTAATCTGTCTCCAGATTCTGCCAGATGTACAGATTGATACCTTTCAGACAAGTCGATTAAAGGGACATTCCTTCTTGCATGTCGACGTTGGCCGACGTCTCGCTCAAGGCGAACAATAATGGTACAGTATCATCACAAACCCAGATACACACCCTCCTCTCCTCATCCCCTTTCTCTTTATTGTCAACCAAGGTTTTCAAGTTGGTACATGGAATAAAAGTGCCACATGCCCAACACCCTGAAGCTGGATGCTGTCTGTGCACAAAACCATAGCATTAAAGTATCAAGCAAATTCACACGCGCTCACACACACGCACACACGCACACACACACACACACACACACACACACACACACACACACACACACACAAAACAACCGCAGAACAACGGCATCAAACAAATCCAAACAGACATAAAACGCATAACAAGGACGTGCGAATGGCATTTCAAATGAGGAATTAGGTCCAAATCGCGTGTTGCACGTACGTGTACGCACGACATGACCTGCACACAATTCTAAAGGGTGCAATGACTCCTTGACGAAACACAACCATCCCCCGGAACTTTCCCCCATCAAACGGAATACAGAAGTAAGTTTCAACCGTTACCTCCGGCTCCCATGCGGGGAAAAAAAGTGTCCCCACAAAAGTCACGCAAACGTTTCTGCCTCTCACGCTGTCACAGTGAAACCCCCCTTGAGGACCCCAAATGTAACACTCCTCCCATTGTTAGACCTTGTTTTCTCAGACTTGTCCGTCATAACCTTTGTAAATATTACCACCTTTTATAACTCCATCCCTTTGTTAGACCTGTTTTTCTCAGATTGTTTGAAGTCTTAAAAAAGAGGCTCCACTGTATTGGGAATCCCCTCTACTCCGAGGACCATTTGACGTGAGTGGCTTTGTCTCATGTCAATAACCTGTGACGGGTTGTGGTGTATAATGACTTTAAAAGGGAGTGTTACAATGCTACCGCTGGCCTCCCATGTCAGTGTGCGTACCTACATTGCTCCTCTAGCCAACCTGTAATGTGATGTGCGTAATAAGTTTACAGAACAGGCATCACTTTCATTTCATGATTTTTTTTGTAACAGAACTTGATACTCGTGTAAAGTCTTGATTATATTGGTAGATACGTTTAAGTTCGTGGCATAAGGGAACAACGGTGTTCATGAATACACAAACAAGTATTGCATGTTAATGTAGATGCCATTAACTTCTGATCTGGGTCACTTCACGTTGACTAACTATTAAGAAGCAACCAAACGCTGCGAACTCGGGGATATCTTAACGTCAGAAATAGCGAACAGACTCCAAATTCTGTAAAATATTCACACATTTTCATTTGCAAATTCAGCTACTGGGTTACTCCGCGTAAATTGAACGTTGTACGTTTAACTCTTCCGCACTTTCTCAATGACCTATAGACCTCACAGCAGCAAGGATTCCAGCGAAGGCACGCAACATGTCCTTGGCTTAAACAAAAACATTCTTCCAGCGTTGTGTTGTGTTCTCCTAGTGTGATTACAACCGATAATTTTGTTTCTCCATTTCTGGCCTTATCATTGTCCACGCACGACGCTCAATGGCAGTGTTAAAGCCAGGACATAAAGCAACGGATTAGCAAACCACTTGAGCGTAACGATAACACGAGATGAAAGAATTACGGGTACTTCCCCAGCACGCTCCCACCCGAGATCGTAAGATAGACATCAGGTCAGCCATGAAAGTTTAACGACTCCCCCTCCCGTGACGCAGTAGGAGGGAGCGGCTGAGAAGCGTGAGGAAACGCACGATATCATCTCTCGTCGGGTGCGCTTGCCTGAACAAGGCTCCCGTCACGCCTATAGCCTGCTCGGGGATAATAATAATAATAATTGTCAGTAAGTACTGGTGTCACATGACTGATGTGAACCAGTTGATTGGCTAATGGCGATGCGCTAAAACTGTTAGCGCACTCTTGGAGTGCGCTAACTTTTCCACAGAGCGTATTCTTCCGCCCTTTGCCTAAGCGAGACTGTGCTCTCATCCTCAGAATTAATTAATGACATGTAGCTTATATTCTCCACAATACCAAATGACCATAAATTCCCTGCTTCTCAATTAAAGCAGAAGTGGTTTTTTTCTGACAGATTGCATGTGCCTGTGCCAGTGCCAGTGATCTAAAAATAGAAGCCGCTGTGTTTCATCTAATTTTCGCCGACTTGCATAGATTCTTCTCATATGCCGTGTTAGTGGCATGTAGCTTATCATCCACATTACCAAATGATGAGTTAGTATACAATTCCCAGCGGCTAACAGAAAACACAAGTGTTATTCCGATAACGTACCAGCTAGACCAGTTTGGAAGACTGACTCGATCGACTCTGTAGCCTAGCACAGTAGCAGATGACATTAACCCCGCTCAGCAAATTTACATGTTGGGCAAATGTGAACGAAAAAACGATGGGGATACAATACGTGTAGGGTTCAGAGCATTCTTACCGTTCATATTTAGTATCAGACTCCCCGATGAGTGAAGATACAACACGAGAAATATGCCACATTTGTTTTGAAAATGTGCGAACCGTCGAGTCCCGTTTCGAGTCAATTCAAGGGGAGTCACTCCGCACAGTCAATCCGTCGAACCTCGACTGGAGGTTTCGAATCGCAAACAATGAAGAGCACAGTCCTTTCTCCGAGTTCAAATGAGGTCTCTATGAAAGATCATCACTGTTCAGATTAACGCTACACTGGAATTTACCAACAGAAATTAAAATGCGTGTGACGAAAGCACGACACACTTGAGACACCCCACACAAAAGTAGATCTTTACTGTACACGACCTGACCACACAGTTATGCCTATTCAAATGCGCGTTGCAAAATGTGCGTTTGGAATCTTCTTTTTTCTATGGCGGTACTGACAATATCGTTATTGAAACAATCCCAGTGCACTAAGGGATTTATAGAGCAAATCTCGAAAATAATTATTGAACTCAGCGCTATGCGCTTCGTTCAATAATGAATTTTCTCGATTTGCTCTATAAATCCCTTAGTGCACTGGGATGTCTCAATAACTTAAATAATAATAATAATAATAATTGTCAGTAAGTACTGGTGTCACATGACTGATGTGAACCAGTTGATTGGCTAATGGCGATGCGCTAAAACTGTTAGCGCACTCTTGGAGTGCGCTAACTTTTCCACAGAGCGTATTCTTGCGCCCTTTGCCTAAGCAAGACTGTGCTCTCATCCTCAGAATTAATTAATGACATGTAGCTTATATTCTCCACAATACCAAATGACCATAAATTCCCTGCTTCTCAATTAAAGCAGAAGTGGGTTTTTTTTCTGACAGATTGCATGTGCCTGTGCCAGTGCCAGTGATCTAAAAAAATGGAAGCCGCTGTGTTTCATCTAATTTTCGCCGACTTGCATAGATTCTTCTCATATGCCGTGTTAGTGGCATGTAGCTTATCATCCACATTACCAAATGATGAGTTAGTATACAATTCCCAGCGGCTAACAGAAAACACAAGTGTTATTCCGATAACGTACCAGCAAGACCAGTTTGGAAGACTGACTCGATCGACTCTGTAGCAGACAACACAGAAATACGACTTCATCAGTTCAGTAAATGAATGGTTTCAGAATTATTATTTCAAAGCAAGAACAATCGTAATCGAAAACGTGTAAGGTTCAGAACGTTCTTACCATATATAAGATTTATTAGCAGCCTGCTTTATGCGTACAGACTCAGTGCAGACTGCAGTCGTTCCATTGCCCAGGTTGGCAGGTAGCCTAGCAGACGACATAAACCCCGCTCAGCAAATTAACATGTTGGGCAAATGTGAACGAAAAAACGATGGGGATATAATACGTGTAGGGTTCAGAGCATTCTTACCGTTCATATTTAGTATCAGACTCCCCGATGAGTGAAGATAGATCATAGAACACGAGAAATATGCCACATTTGTTTTGAAAATGTGCGAACCGTCGAGTCCCGCTTTGAGTCAATTCAAGGGGAGTCACTCCGCATAGTCAATCCGTCGAAGCTCGACTGGAGGTTTCGAATCGCAAATAATGAAGAGCCTTTCTCCGAGTTCAAATGAGGTCTCTCTGAAAGATCATCACTGTTCAGATTAACGCTACACTGGAATTTACCAACAGAAATTAAAATGCGTGTGACGAAAGCACGACACACTTGAGACACCCCACACAAAAGTAGATCTTTACTGTGCACGACCTGACCACACAGTTATGCCTATTCAAATGCGCATTGCAAAATGTGCGTTAGGAATCTTCTTTTTTCTATGGCGGTACTGACAATATCGTTATTGAAACAATCCCAGTGCACTAAGGGATTTATAGAGCAAATCTCGAAAATAATTATTGAACTCAGCGCTATGCGCTTCGTTCAATAATGAATTTTCTCGATTTGCTCTATAAATCCCTTAGTGCACTGGGATGTCTCAATAACTTAAATAATAATAATAATAATAATAATAATAATAATAATAATAATAATAATAATAATTGTCAGTAAGTACTGGTGTCACATGACTGATGTGAACCAGTTGATTGGCTAATGGCGATGCGCTTAAATCTGTTAGCGCACTCTTGGAGTGCGCTAACTTTTCCACAGAGCGTATTCTTACGCCCTTTGCCAAAGCGAGACTGTACTCTCATCCTCAGAATTAATTAATGACATGTAGCTTATATTCTCCACAATACCAAATGACCATAAATTCCCTGCTTCTCAATTAAAGCAGAAGTGGGTTTTTTTTCTGACAGATTGCATGTGCCTGTGCCAGTGCCAGTGATCTAAAACTAGAAGCCGCTGTGTTTCATCTCATTTTCGCCGACTTGCATAGATTCTTCTCATAATATGCCGTGTTAGTGGCATGTAGCTTATCATCCACATTTCCAAATGATGAGTTAGTATACAATTCCCAGCGGCTAACAGAAAACACAAGTGTTATTCCGATAACGTACACAGCATTTGGAAGACTGATTCGATCGACTCTAGCAGACTACACTGAAATACGACTGCATCAGTTCAGTAAATGAATGGTTTCCGAATTATTATTTCAAGGCAAGAACAATCGTAATCGAAAACGTGTAGGGTTCAGAACGTTCTTACCATATAATTATAAGACTTATTACCAGCCTGCCTTATTCGTGCAGACTCAGTGACAGTGCAGACTGCAGTGGTTCGATTGTTCTAGCCTAGCAGTAGCAGACGACATAAACCCCGCTCAGCAAATTAACATGTTGGGCAAATGTGAACGAAAAAACGATGGGGATATAATACGTGTAGGGTTCAGAGCATTCTTACCGTTCATATTTAGTATCAGACTCCCCGATGAGTGAAGATACAACACGAGATATATGCCACATTTATTTTGAAAATGTGCGAACAGTCGAAGTCTATCGTGGGGTAGTCAATTCAAGGGGAGTCACTCCGCACAGTCAATCCATCGACGCTCGACTGAAGGTTTCGAATCGCAAATAATGAAGAGCAGAGTCCTTTCTCAGAGTTCAAATGAGGTCTCTCTGAAAGATCATCACTGTTCAGCTTTAACACTACACTGGAATTTACCAACAGAAATTAAAATGCGTGTGACGAAAGCACGACACACTTGAGACACCGGCCCACACAAAAGTAGATCTTACTGTACACGACCTGACCACACAGTTATGCCTATTCAAATGCGCGTAGCAAAGTGTGCGTTTGGAATCTTCTTTTTTCTATGGCGGTACTGACAATATCGTTATTGAAACAATCCCAGTGCACTAAGGGATTTATAGAGCAAATCTCGAAAATAATTATTGAACTCAGCGCTATGCGCTTCGTTCAATAATGAATTTTCTCGATTTGCTCTATAAATCCCTTAGTGCACTGGGATGTCTCAATAACTTAAATAATAATAAATGAGCATTTATATAGCGCAACATCATAACTTTACAATTATGCTCTTTGCGCTTGACACATTTAAAATTAAAACACAGTTATACAAGCATTTACATCTACATTCATAGTCAACAACGCTTAATTAAAAGCATACACCATCAAACATACATTACAAAAGATTCTTCCACTAACTAAGTAATAAAAAATGAATAAAATAGGTAGTAAAAAACAAGGAAATACCAGCTGAATACCCTTAATCAAACAGAACATGTTATCAACAATGCTGAAAACAGTCCTAGATGTTTATATACATTATCACTAAAACAACAAATACGCTACATGTAGCCTACTGATGGACTGAGAAAACAAAATCAGGGGTTGTATTTCTTGAAGAGGTGCGTTTTAAGTGCTCGTTTGAATGCTTGGGGTGACTGAGAGTGGCGGATGTGAAAGGGGAGAGAATTCCATTGTGTGGGTGCGCAGAAAGTAAAAGTGCGTTGTCCGTATGTTTTGGTTTTGGTGTGTGGAATGGTAAGGATGCGACAGTCAGAAGAGGCACGGAGTTGTCTTGCTGGAGAATAGACGGTGAGGAGTTCAGAAAAGTAAGCAGGAGACGAGCCAGAAAAGAAGTTAAAGCAGAGGGTGGACAG
>NC_090245.1:66779129-66783980 GCF_037325665.1 Littorina saxatilis
TATTACTTCCCTTTTTCCTACTTTAGCAGTTTCTTACCTGCATAATTCAGGTTTGTGATGAAATATAACTCCCGAGAAAAAAAACTTGAATTGTTCTCCAAAATGGAACGAGAATCAACTGATCTTGGTGAATGGACTCAAAGTAAAACTCTACGCTACGAATATAGGCCTTCGCACGTGTCTCAAAACAATTCAATAAAACAACTCTTCCATACATCTTTTAACGCGAAGTACAAAAGACAAATATCTCAAGTCTTTATTGATAGAATCATCGTATGAATTTGCAAATCTAATAATCTTTCATACGGTGTAGGCGTAGAGATCTATCATAACCATTTCCAACCTCGTGTTTTCCTCTGTGTCATTCTTCCTTTTTGACGTCACGCTTTTGACGTCATCTCTCTTTACGGCGTTCCGTCTCGCAAGGAAATGACTTAAGGGTGTCACCCATGGAAATAAAATCCAATGTTACTATAATGCGTAACACACGCCCTTGGAAAGGAAGATTTTATATAATCTATGAACATGCATAATAGTTACATTAATACTATATGTGTATAACATTCTACTAATTGTTTCCGTGGATCTATGATCAGAATTCCCTTCACAATCAGGTAGTATCTCTGAGTTGTGACGACCATTGCCATGGTCTCCCTCAGTTCATGGTAGCACGGCTGAGGTAGTCTGCTCCAATGTTGTCTTTGCCGGGAATGATCTTCACGGTGAAGACGTACGGTTGAAGTTGCAGTGCCCAGCGCATCAGTCTGGCATTGGTTGGTTTCATCCGCTGTAGATACTGAAGAGGTTGATGGTCCGTCTCCAGTATGAAATGTCTTCCGTAGAGATAACGCTCAAATTTCTGGATTCCCCAGACGGTCGCTAAGCATTCTTTCTCTACGGTGGCATATTTCTGTTCTGTCTCTGACAGCTTCTTGCTGGCATACGCGATCGGCTGCAGACCTTCTCCCTTGTCTTGAAGTAGAACAGCTCCCATTCCTTTGTCTGAAGCATCAGTTCTGAGGATGTATGGGAGTGTATGGTCTGGCATCTGGATGATCGGTTGTTCAGCTAGCTTGGCTTTCAGTGTGTCGAACGCCACCTGACAGGCAGGAGTCCACTTGACCTTTTCCGGTTCTTGCTTTTTGGTCTTGTCTGTCAGTGGTGCTGCGATCGAGGAATACGCCGGGACGTAAATCCTATAAAACCCGGTCAGCCCTAAAAAAGCTCTCAGTTCCTTCTTGGTGGTAGGAGGTTGAGCCTTTTGTATCTTGTCGACCTTGTCGTCGACAGGCCATCTCTTCCCTCTTCCGATCTCATGTCCCAGATACTGCAGTTGTTCATAACCGAAGTAGCACTTGGAGGGTTTCGCTGCAAGGTTGGCGTCTTTCAGGGCTTTCAGGACGGCCTTGATCGCTTCAATGTGTTGTTCCCATGTTGCAGTCGCGATCAGGATGTCATCCATGAAATGGTAGACGTCTTTGCGATTGAGAGGACCCAGGAGCTTCCGCATCATCCGGTTGAAAACGCTGCCCGCGGTCTTCAATCCAAATGGCATGTTGATCCACCTCATTTGCCCTAATGAGGTCGTAAACGCTGTCTTGTCTCGGTCTTCCTCTTTGATGGGAATCGCCCAATATCCTTTGGTCAAGTCCAACTTGCTGAAGTATCGTGCATCGGCGAGTTCAGAGAATAAATGTTCCACATCTGTGATTGGTTCAGCGTCGTTCTCGATGACTTTATTTGCTTCTCTGAAATCATTGCAGAAACGCACTGCTTTACCCTGTGCTTTCTTCACGATCACTATCGGAGCGTTGTAGGGTGAAGTGGCTGGTTCGATAACCTTCAAATCCAACATCTCCTTCACTTCACGTTCCACCACGTCCACTAACGCATGAGGTATGGGTCGTGGTTTCACGTACACAGGTCGATCATCAGTCATCTTGATGTTGCAGATTTCTAGAGTCGTAGCTTTTGGTACATCAGTCAACGATGCGCTGAATTCTGTACATGCGTCTCTGACTTCACGTTGTTGTCTTGCCGTCAATGTGTCAGCTACATGTACATCTTTCTCATTCTCGGTACGTTTTGTAGACGGAATGAGTATGCTGGGATCAGGTCCCATGTTGGCGAATATTTCGTCATCTTGTTCTTCTAGATCTTCAACGACTATCGCGCTCTGTTCCACCACTTCTTCTGGAAGTTTCTCTGGTTCAGCGATCATTTCTCGTTCATGGTACTCTCGCAAAAGGTTGATGTGATACACACGAGTCTGGCGACCCACTTTGATCTTGTAATCAAATGAGTTGATCTTCTCCTCGATCACGTATGGTCCCTTCCATGCAAGTTCTAGCTTGTTGTGTTTCGTTGGCAGTAGAAGCAAAACTCTGGTGCCGACAATGAGTTCTCTCTTCTTCGTCTTCTTGTCGTAGAAGTGAGCTTGTCGTATTGCTGACTTGGCGAGATGGTCGCGGGCGATCTTGCACGTTTCTTCAATGCGATTTCGCAGATCAATAACATGTTCAGCCGTCGTGCGTATCTCGTCGTTGCTTTCTTCTTCCGTCCACAGTTGACGCAATACTTGCATTGGTCCACGCACTGTCCGCCCATACAGAAGTTCGAAAGGAGAAAATCCAAGCGAATCTTGGGGAACTTCTCGGTATGCGAACAGTAGTGCTGGCAAGTACTGGTCCCACTTGGTCGGTTGTTCAAAAGTCATCTTCTTGAGCATCGCTTTCAAAGTTCCATTGAAACGTTCTACAACACCATTGCATTGAGGATGCCAAGGTGAAGTTGTCAATCCCTTGATTGCGAGCAGTTGGTTGACTTGAGTCATCAACTCGCTGGTGAACTGCGCTCCGTTGTCGGTCAATACTTCTTCTGGAAGTCCCAATCTTGTCCAGAATGTCCATAGCGCGTCAGCCACGGTTTCTGCCTTTATGTCTTTGAGAGCAACAGCTTCAGGATATCTGGTCGCGAAATCCACCATCACTAGGATATACTGCTTCTTTGTCTCAGACATGGGTTTGATTGGTCCTACTATGTCAACGGCTACACGCTTGAACGGAGTTTCAATCAGAGGCATCTTTCCCAGAGGTACCTTCCTCGTCCGTCCTTTTGGCATAGTACGTTGGCACACGTCACAAGAACTGCAGTAGCGTTTGATGTCACCCACGATCCCCGGCCAAAAAAAATCTTGCCAAATCCGTTCTCTTGATTTCTTCTGTCCGAGATGGCCCGACATCGCCGTATCGTGTCCGGTGGACAATACCTTTGCCCGCATCTTGTGAGGTACTACTACTTGTCGGTGGTCCTTTCCTTGCTTGTCACTGTATTGGCGATATAACACGTCCTTGTCATAGATGAACTGAACTCGCCCTCGAGTTACATTCGTTCGTGCCAACACATGTAATTTCTCAAGGCTTTTGTCGTCTTGCTGTTCTCTCTTTAGATCAGCAACGGTGAAGATCTTTCCTTCCATAGGAAAACTGGGAATTGACGCATTCCCCTCCTCTTCACGTTTTTCTTGTCCTCGGGTAACGGCTGTTGCAGTGGTTTCAGGGATTACGGTCTCACGGACTGGATATACAGGTGTCTCGATTTTCTCCGATCCTACACCCATCGAGTTTCCAATCAACACAGGATGGACAGGATTCTCCATGACGCTAACTTCGGTTTCTCCCACGAAGTACGGCGTGTCCATGTAAACGTGTGCGACCGATAATTTCTCTTTCACTGATTTCTTCGCCAAAGACGTTTCTTTTGTGCGCGTAGTAATCTTGCTAGCTGGTACTAGTTTGGAATCAACAATCGTAGAGGTGCTTCCGGTGTCGCGGAAAGCAGTGACTACCTGGCCTTCAACTACGATTTGGGACAGTTTGGTGAATTTCTTGTGAACACATTTGTCGCACAGTTGATCATGTGTCGCATTCCCCTCGACGTCATTCTCGTCTTGAAATGCGGCACTGGCTGATTCATCTTTCGGAGGCTGGCGACAATCCTTCTTGAAATGGCCCAATTTTCCACATCTGAAACATTTGACGCTGGTTCTGCTTTTATTTCCTTCGTCCTTGTCCTTGTTTGTGGAATTCGTCCCGTGTGCTGCCTTGTGTCCTCTCTCTTCAGGTTTCTTCCCATGTCTACGGTTTTCTTTGGGTCGGTTTTCTTCGTAGAGAGTTACGGTGTCGATCACGTCATCAATGCTGTTTGGTTTTCTATCCTTCACGTACGTGACGAGTTCAGTAGGCATACTTTCATACACTTGTTCCGTCAGTATGAGGTCTTTGAAATCATCGAAACTTTCTCCGATATTGGACATTTCAACCCAGCGATCGAGGAACAAGGAAATCTGAGTAATGAACTCTTTGTACGAGTCAGCGTTTTCTTTCCGTGTGTTTCTGAATCTTTGTCTGTATGTTTCCGCGGTAATCTGAAATCTTTCCAGCAAAGTCTTTCGGAGCAATGCGTAGTCGCGTGCATCAGCGACTTTCATCTTGGTGTAAGCAGTGCGTGCTTTACCTTTTAGCAGTGCGGACAAACGTACAGACCAAGTGTTAGGGTCCCAGTGTGATGCTTCAGCATGACGTTCAAATTGCAGAAGGAACGCTTCTACATCGTCTTTGTCTTCGAGGAATGGTAACTTCGGTTGGTAGTTATCGGTATCGCGAGGTCTATGATTTCTGTGATTGTTATTGTTCTGATTTCCTTCTTCTTCATCGCCTCCGCGATCGCGTGAGTTTGTTGCGCGAGCTAATTCGACCTGAATCCTCAACTCCTCGAGTCGAGTTTGTTGCTCGCGTTCTTCTCTTTCACGTTCAACACGGTCGGCACGTTCACGTTCACGTTCAGCAATTT
>NC_090245.1:66784180-66807339 GCF_037325665.1 Littorina saxatilis
GTTCACGTTCAGCAATTTCCGCACGTTCAGCACGTTCACGTGCACGCTCCGCACGCTCACCATTCTCACGCTCACATTCCAGAACAAAATCACGCAACTCAGATCCCTCCAAACCAAGTAACTTCCCTTTATCCATCAAAATCCTCGTCGCTTCCAGGGCTGCATCCACTGAAGTAGCCATCTTACCTGTCTGGCTTTCTACGTCAGTCTCACCACACGCCTTCACTCCAAATTTGAGGACGTGCGAAGTTTCTATATCGGGTACTGTGCATGGAATTTATCTCATCACAGACTATCTCGAACCTACTTCGCATTTATGGAAAAAATCAGTTATTCCAAACTGTAACTGAACAATGTTACTGTCAACTCGTAAACATTCGTTCTGTGACCTAGAGTGGTCAATACAACTGCGGCTCGACTCCCAGTATTATCACTCTAGTCTATCACCATACGTAATCCAACGTATATAAAGATCCCACGGTTTCTATCTAGAAAATTTCTTAGAACTAATTGAAGTAGCTAATTTCAACACTAAGAAAGTATCCGTGATCTTCAATATTATGAATAGTTTATTAGCTAGATACTCAGACTCTGTCCATTGAATCTGTCACCACAAATAGTCAAATGACTTTTCCCATGTGCGTGAACGTAAATAAACTAGTTCAAAATGTTTTTGCGAAATATCTCCATTTCGACTTCCTTTTTGTTTCGTTGGTTCTACTTAGAAAGGAATTTGAGCCGTTCCCCAACAGAATGTTGCCAACTAATCCTACCTGCTAGAACTAGATCTACAGGTAGATGAAAGTGATCTAACTTTCACTTTCCAGTTTTGTTTTGTTTTTCCTCGAGAGTTACATTTTGTTTTTACCTTCAGTAAGGTTGTGTTATTTAGTTTACCTTCATTAAGGATGTGATCTACAGTGAGTTTTTACCCATACTACACTATAGTTTTCCTTTAAATAAATACACAAATAAACATATACTAATTACTTAACTAATGAATGATCAATGAATACACACAAACCACACAAGACAATTTCTTCACATGTATCTAAACGAAATAGCCTATCCCGGACGAGGCAACCAATATGTCACAATCCGATGGGAGGATTTTCACGTGTCCGGCTCTTTCAAGATTGAATCTCGAATTTTGTTAATGTTGTCTAGGGTATGATTATTTGGCGGCTGTTCGCTTTTATAGTTAGTGATATGCGTGGTTCCTTTTAACTTAATTGAACGATAGACAGACTCAAAAGTATCGACAGAAAGAATAAACGCTGGAAGCAACTGGACGAACACAACTACAATGAGTGAAAAACGGCTTTAATTTTGGTTACTCATCTTCATGCATCGACGTACTCGGCACTACAGGTCAAGGATCAGGTGTGAGAGGTTTGATCTTGCCGAAATGAGCGACTGTAAGCTCTCGGAGTGTTTATACACGGCGTCGGTGATGAAGATGATGTCTTTAAAGTTTAATGTCTTGACGATGAGTTCAACGGTGATGATGATGTCCTTGATGATGTGACGAACGATGTTGAGGATGCCCTTGATGTCTTCGACGATGAGGTGAATGACGATGATGATGCCCTGGATATCTCGGCGATGGGGTGAACGGTGATATCAGTTCTTTAACACGGTTCCATCTCTCTCTCAGTTGGCGTCCGATTCATCTCCAGCTTGCATCTACACGAGCGTCTAACCAGCATCTAAACAGCATCTAAACCTGTCGATCAAAGTGAAAACAACATGTTATCATCAGCTTTATGAGCCTAACATCTATCTAATCATTCTGACCGTTACTTACAAACAATGGAATTTTGGATTTCGTCCAACTGCTTCGCCTTTGAAACACACAAAACAGATGAACGTAGGGATGAAAATGTGCCGCTCTACTTCTGAAATGAAGAACGATATTATTACTTCCCTTTTTCCTACTTTAGCAGTTTCTTACCTGCATAATTCAGGTTTGTGATGAAATATAACTCCCGAGAAAAAAAACTTGAATTGTTCTCCAAAATGGAACGAGAATCAACTGATCTTGGTGAATGGACTCAAAGTAAAACTCTACGCTACGAATATAGGCCTTCGCACGTGTCTCAAAACAATTCAATAAAACAACTCTTCCATACATCTTTTAACGCGAAGTACAAAAGACAAATATCTCAAGTCTTTATTGATAGAATCATCGTATGAATTTGCAAATCTAATAATCTTTCATACGGTGTAGGCGTAGAGATCTATCATAACCATTTCCAACCTCGTGTTTTCCTCTGTGTCATTCTTCCTTTTTGACGTCACGCTTTTGACGTCATCTCTCTTTACGGCGTTCCGTCTCGCAAGGAAATGACTTAAGGGTGTCACCCATGGAAATAAAATCCAATGTTACTATAATGCGTAACAGTCTGCAACTATATACAACTGCTACACTAGGAAAGGTCATATGTGCCCAGACCTCTTCTCATTAACAAGACCGACACACCTCTGATACTGTGACAAGCTGTTGCCACTAGTCGATAGAAGGGTGTCGCAATGTTTACTGGCCAAGTCAGTGACACTATGGTCAAATGTTAACGATCCGTCCCCACGACCATTTCCCGTATGAAACCTTCTTTCAGTCTCGCTGGCATCCGCCGTTATACTACACCCCCCCCCCTTCCTCCCCCTGCTCCCCTCAACCAAACCACCATTTCTCTGGGAGAATGTTTGTTTACTTTAATATTTTTCTTCCCTCTCGTGGTTTTTTTGTTTTTTTAAACCGGGAATCATCTATATAATGTGCTCACAGACGGACTGTCAGAAAAAAAACGCACGACGCTCGTAAACATGGTGTGCATGTCAACGACACGAACACGGGCTCACACAGACACTTAGACACAGACATACTACCACATGTACATGAACACACACGCACTCAAAAACACGGTCGCAGTAACGCGCCGCCCCTACCCCCCCCCCCCCCCCCCCCCCCATCCCCCGCCCCGCCCCCCTTCATACACATAGACACACACACACATATACACACACACATACTACCACATGTACATGAACACACACGCACTCAAAAACACGGTCGCAGTAACGCGCCGCCCCTACCCCCCCCCCCCCCCACCGCCCCGCCCCCTTCATACACATAGACCCCCCCACACACATATACACACACATACTACCACATGTACATGAACACACACGCACTCAAAAACACGGTCGCAGTAACGCGCCGCCCCTACCCCCCCCCCCCCCCACCGCCCCTCCCCCCTTCATACACATACACCCCCCCCCACACACACACACACTAATGCATACCCACACACACACACACATCAACACACACACACGGACACACACAGACACAGACACACACACACCAACACACACTCATACACACACACCCACAAACACACGCACGCACGCACGCACCCACTCACGCACGCACGCACGCACACACACACACACACACACATACACACACACACACACATATATACACACACACGCATTCACTCACTCGCATTACGCGACATACACGTTCCACAGCAAGTATTCCAGTCTTCATCCAACCTTGCGAACCTGTTCAAGCGAAGAATCTTTAATTGCCGACCTCAAGCACCCCAATCAAGCAATCTGAAAAGAGCTCACCCAATGCAAATGAGTCAGTCTTCTTGACTTTGAGCGGACCGTTCTCACTTACTTGACTCGTGTGCAGACAGGACTATTGTAATCATGTTAGTCTTGTCACTATTGGACTAACGGCGTCCGTTGACTCTGCTGCCAGAAGTAATGCCAGTAGACACGATGGTGCCAGAGTAATAGAATTGTCACAATGGTCGTCGGGCGGTGGAATTGGTACATCGTGTGCAAGTATTTGTCCTCGTTTTGCCTTTTTGACGTACGTAATCAAGTTTAAGGGTCGGTTTGAATTATGGAGAGAGAGAGAGAGAGAGAGAGAGAGAGAGAGAGAGAGAGAGAGAGAGAGAGAGAGAGAGAGAGAGGAGGAAGAGGGGGGATGGAGAGAGGGGAGGGAAAGAGAAGAGGTGGAGAGAAAGAGAGAGAGAGAGAGAGAGAGAGAGAGAGAGAGAGAGAGAGAGAGAGAGAGACACACAGAGAGAGAGAGAGCAAGTGAAACACAATCTTAAAAATATGTGCAAGTTTACTTACACACACACATACACATACACATACACACACACACACACACACACACACACACACACACACACACCATCACCACCACCACCACCATCACCACCCCTCCCCTCCCGCCTTCCCTCCCCACACACAACACAATATATCCTTTCGACCTCCTGATCTATTTCCCCGCGTGATCTCCAAGTCAAACATCGAAGCTAACTATCTGTGACAAACTCGAGCCTCGGGATTTGCATAACAATTATTGTTCATCACACGCTACGGCAAGACGATACACTGATGTCAAGACGCGATTGAGATCTGTCATTCTCCGCTTTGCTTAGCCCCCCCCCCCCCCTCTCCTCCTACCCCATTTTCTGTCATCCCTCACCCCTCCCCACTCACACGCATTCGCCTTCCTCAATCTCTTCGTGTGATATATATACACAAAACAAGGTTTATTCCCACTAGCGCGACTTCCACTAGCGCGACATTCCACAGGCGCGACTTCCACTAGCTCGACATCAACTAGCGCGACATTCCACAGGCACGATTTTCACAAGCTACATCCCACGGGCGCGACTTCCACTAGCTCGACACCATCTAGCGCGACATCCCACAGGCGCGACTTCCACTAGCTCGACATCAACTAGCGCGACATCCCACAGGCGCGACTTCCACTAGCTCGACATCAACTAGCGCGACATCCCACAGGCGCGACTTTCACTAGCTAGTGGAATGTCGCGTTGGTGGAGTCGCACCACTGTCTGTCGCGCTACTGGATGTCGCGCGACTGGCATATGACACACGTACACAAACACACTCACAAATACTAACTAATTGAGATCGTTCAGTTTCTGTCAAATGATAGAAGAATTAGCTTGACAGATATTTATTATCTCGTCCAATGAAACGTCTGGTTAGATCTTGGATGCTGACCCGAATCGTCTACACGAGAAAGACTATATGCCTTGTCTTGGTATTTAAATCGGTATATTCTTTGTTATGTATGACCTGTACACAATTTGTGTTTTCCCTCTTTCTCTTGACATAGCAATTGCACACAACATGTGATAACGTGTGAATTCCATGGTCCGTATGGTCTATGATTTAACGTTCCAATAACTAGTCTTTCATGTTATATAATTATATTCGTAAAACCAACAGCAGTTCTTCACATTTTTTAATGATGGGCATTTTTGTTTTGCGGTGACAGTCTTCTGGCAGGATCGTGTTTGTGTCGTTCAGTCTTCGGCATTTCCTTAATTCACAGCCTCTGCTTAATGGTCATTTGGTGCGCGACCAGCCATAACAGGTCACCACAGGGCAATCTTCATATATATAAGCAATAACACGAGGAGAAACAGCGGTGGCCACTCGGAGAGAGAGGTGTCACAATGCCAGTGTCTGGCTGACAGCCATCCGTCATGCAAACAGAGAGGTCCTTTTCTTGACCTGTCTATTTCGCAAAGACGAAGGTTATAACCAAAGAAGGCCAGGCCATGTCCTCTATGTGTGTGTGTGTGTGCATGCGTGTGTGTGTGTGTGTGTGTGTGTGTGTGTGTGTGTTACACGGCACTTGAGATTGCCACAAGTTCTCAAATGCCGTATAGTTGTGTTCTTTTATTCTACGTCGCCCGTCTTCACAGCAGCAGAAAACAACTCGTCAAATTGAGTTCGAGGATTTATTCAGCATTCAATACATACAACTGCACATCGTAGCAGAACTCAAATAGAAGCTTTTTTAACATTCAAATCGCGCTGGCATATATAGTAAATACTCAATCTCGAGAATATTCCAGACCGAACATGATACAACTACATTATACGAGCCGTGCATGGACTAAACTAGCGACATTCTCTATGACGTACATCAAAAAGCGCCGACGCACTTAATCCGAACGAACGCCACGAACTCACGAATAAAACAGCATGGTAAACAACTTGTTTTGACAGGACTAGAAAGTTCACCTGCATTCTCGTCCAAGCATAAATATTGTGTTTACAAAATATAATATCGGTACTTTCCCACAAAGTACAAATAAGTCAACTACATGCAACACACAAAACTGAACCAAAGCTCAGCAACGGTAGCGCTTCCTAACATTACCCCCAACACCAGAAGAAATTTACCTAATTTCTTTCAATCATTGAAACGCTACCTGTACACATATTATGTATACATAACAGATTGAAATCCAGGTATGTACATTAGTCTGTTGGAGAATGAACACAGTTTTACTCACATACTCGGCTGAGAAAATCTGCTCCAACATTGTCTGAACCCTTGATCGATTCCACTCGCATATCAAAGTTCTGCAAGTACATCACCCACCTCATGATACGATTATTCACAAACTTCGCAGAGTTCAGGTAGGTGAGGGGTTTGTGATCAGTCTGAAGCACGAATTTCACCCCTTGGAGGTAGAGTTCAAATTTCTTGATTCCCCACACGATGGCTAAACACTCTTTCTCCATGGTCGAGTAGTTCTTCTCGGCTCCTGACAGCTTCTTGCTGGCATAGCTGACCGGAAACGGTTTACCTCCATGCTCTTGCATCAGCATGGCGCCGATCCCTTCGTCCGATGCGTCTGTACGCAAGATGAACTCTTTGGCAGTATCAGGAAGGCGTAGCACCGGGTCTCGTGACATCAGGTCGCGCACGGTCTGGTATGCCTTCTCCTGGGGCCAGTTTCATAAGATAGCAGTGAACCGACTGACAGTCGATCGACTGCCCAGTCGATGGACTGTGGTTGATCGCCGGGTCACCGAAAAGCGCGTTTCATGAGCGAATCACCGTCACCCGCGGACAACCGCAGTCGACCGACTGTACAGTAATCCGAATGGCCAAGTCGAGGGCTAAATTTAGCAACATTACCACTTTCGTTTGCTCATTCGCACGTGGAAATGGCCGATTTCGAAGAAAAAACAAGTCTCGGCCCGCTGAAAATAACAATGACCGAGACTTTCAGTAATTCCTTCGCGTGACGTCGAACCCTCTTACGCCATAATGTGACGTCTTCAAGACATAACCCTGACTTGTCTCCTGGATTACTGCGTCATGATAGATACATTTCGAAGAACAATCACAAGGTTTGGCTCACAATCCAAACAAGTGTGAGCATTCTGCCATTGACTGTGCGGATAATTACATTTTTTTTCGGTTTACCGCAGTAAGCCGAACACAGTGTTGGGGGGAGAGCTTCACCGTGTTCGGCCGACTTCCGGTGAGACGACCCGCAGTCAGTCGACCGAAATTTTGTTCGTGAAACCCGATTACGTCGGATTACTGTGGTTATCTCGGACAACTGCAGTCGGTCGACTGTGTTTCTGGCTTATGAAACTGGCCCCTGAGCTGGTCCCCAGAGTATTCGGTTGGGGCATCCTTTTCGGTTCATGTCCGACAAAGGCGCCGTTATGGCGGCGAAGTCTGGAATGAACTCTCTGTAGTACCCAGCCAATCCAAGGAAGGATCGCACCTGCTTCTTGGTTTCAGGACGTGGCGCATTGAGGATCATGGTGATGTTTTCCAACAAAAGCCCCTTTTGACCTTCCTTCAGTGAATGACCTATGAAGTCAACGTTGTCGGTCCCCAAAATGCACTTGCTGGGTCTCACGGTCAGATTGGCTTTTGTCAGGCAGGAAAACAGTTCCCTCAAAGTCTCCAGATGCTCCGCAAAGGTCTCCGTGTGGACTAGCAGATCATCCCAGTAGTACACAACATTCTTCATTCCTTTGAGCATTTTTCGCATTCCCCTCTTCAGGGTAGCACCACTGTTCACCATGCCAAAAGGCATCCGCAGGCACTCATACGTTCCGTCTGGAGTTGCAAAGGCGGTCTTTGGTATGTCCTCTTCGCGCACAGGAATCTGCCAATATCCCTTGCTGAGATCGATCTTTGAGAAGATCTTACTGCCAGACAACCGTCGGAACAGATCAGCCGCCGTCGGCATTGGTTCAGGGTCAAACACGGTGATCTTATTCACTTTCCTGAAGTCAATGCATACCCTGTTTGTACCGTCTTTCTTCTTGACAACAACAACGGGAGATGAGTAAGGGGATGATGACTCACGGATGACCCCCATCTTCAACATGTTGTCGATGTCCTTCTTCAAGGATTCCCGAGCCTGAAACGGGATAGGGTATGGTTTTGACCGAACAGGAACGTCAGATGTGAGGTGGACTTCATGTTCGACCAAGGACGTAGAGCCTGGAACATCAGAGAACCTATGGGTGAAGTCGCCCATAAAATCATGCAGCTCCTTCTGCTGGTCTTCTGTCAGGTCAGGTCCTAGCTTGACGTCATCCACTCCCTCTTTCTTGTGGAGGTCTCCCAACTCCAGTAGTTCCTCACCGTCGAACTCGTCTAGTTCGGCTGGTTCTTCCACCATTGCTGCGACCTGTACTGCTTCCGGAGGTCTCTCCACATACAGTTTCAGGAGGTTAGCGTGGTAGATCTTGGACTTCTTGCCGACATTCACCTTGTAGTCGTTGATCCCTACCACGGCCTCAACCTCGTATGGGTCTTTCCACTGCATCAGTAGTTTGTTGTGATCAGTGGGAAGCAGTATCAGCACTTTGTTACCTGGTGTAAACTTCCTGTTTACGGCTTTGCGGTCGTAGTAGCGCTTTCCGCTATCCTGAGACTTTCTCAAGTTTTCTCTCGCAATCTCAAGAGTCTCCTCCAGTTTCTCTCGCAACTCGAACACGTACTGGTAACTGTTCTTCACTTCAGGTGTGTCCACATCTTTCGTCCACAATTCCTTTAGTATCTGCATCGGGCCTCTCACGGTCCGCCCGTACATCAGCTCGAACGGGGAGAATCCAGTGGACTCTTGTGGCACCTCCCTGTATGCAAACAGCAAGGCATTGATGTAGCGATGCCACTGCCTTGGCTGCTCACTGCATAGTTTCTTCAGCGTGGACTTCAGCGTCGCATTGAATTTTTCTACCAGCCCATTGCACATCGGGTGATAGGGTGTCGTAGTCAAGTGACGAATGCTCAGCAGCCTGTTGACCTCTTCCATGCATTCAGAGACAAACTGTGTCCCCAGGTCTGTGAGGATCTCTTCAGGAACCCCAATTCTGCTGAAAATGTCCACAAGTGCCTCGGCAACAGTCTCTGTGTCAATTTTCTTCAGAGGCACGGCTTCTGGGTACCTGGTTGCATAGTCTACCAGGGTCAGTACCCAACGATGACCCGCTTCACTTGGCGGTTTGATCTCGCCGATGAGGTCAATGGCCACCCTCTTGAAAGGTCGGTCGATCAAAGGCATCTTCTGCCACGGTACTTTCGGGACCCTTCCTCGAGGTATGGTTTTCTGGCAAATATCGCACGATCGGCAGAATCGAGTCACATCTGCATGCAGTCCTGGCCAGTAAAACGCAGCCTGGATTCTGTCCGATGTCTTCTTGACCCCCAGGTGACCTCCCATAATAGAGTCGTGGGCCACCTCCATCACCTGGCGCCTAAGTGGTTGAGGCACCAGAACTTGACGTAATGGCTTCCCACCGTTGACTCTCGCGTGCTGGAACACTCTGTACAGAATCTTGGCCTTCACTTCAAATTGCACAGTGCCTTCGCCCTTAGTCATCTCCTTGACAGGACGACTCCTGTACTTTGTTAAAGTCGAATCAGCTTCCTGTAGCTGAATCAGCCGATCCCTGTCCACGACAGCAGTTGCAGAACTGTTGGTGACCCTGAGTGGCGTAGTTGTTTTGTCCTTCTTCGCCTGGGCTCTGGTCGTCACAGCGCTTACAACCTGCGGCTGGTCGCGGCGATGCACAGTTGCTCTGTCATCTCGTAACAGTTCGCTGATATCTTCATTCGCGAATGGCAGTGGGTCTTCCTCCTCAACAGCAGGCTGAGCTGCGCCCATTCTCCATTCGACATCAGGGTCATCAGGACGTCTCGCACCCCCAATGTTCCCAATTAATAGATCGTACAAGGGCTTCTTCAGGCAGACGGCCTCAACTTCTCCGGTGAAGTATGGAGTATCGATCTGGATTTTTACCACTGGTGCCTTCACGCATTTGCTGTCAGCCATGAGCGTCCACTTGAAGTCACCAGTGAACTTCTCTGTCGGCACCAAATCCTCTTTGACGATGACCCCATTGCAGCCCGAATCTCTGAGAACAGTCACTTCCTGCTTCTCAACAAATCCCTTCGACACGGGCATGTTCGTCACTGACACAGCTGCGCTGGCGACAACAGAGATTGCCTTGCCATTGGCGAGTAGAAGCTGGCCATCAGATATACATTCTTCCACGTCCGATGGTGTAGCCACTTGCTCGGCAGCCCTTGGAAGTATGACGCTGCTCGCACATACTTGTTGGTTCGAGCCACTCGTTTGCCTCTTGTTGTCGTAATATCTCCGTCGATGTTCTTGCGCTTTGTCATTGACATGTCCGTTATTTTTCTTTTGGGGACAGTTGGCGACTCGGTGGCCCTTGGCATTGCAATGGAAACACGTTATGTTCTGCCCTTCATTGGATGATGGTGCGGACTCAGTTTGTCCCTTGGCAGGTTGGTTTGCCTGGTTTCCGCTTTTCTGGAAAGGTTTCGATGACTTTGACGTCCCCAGGGTCCTTCCATGAGCAATGAGATAACGCTCAGCAGCATCAGTAATGTCCTTCAAACCCCGCAGTTTTTGCTCTTCCAAGCGGGTCGCCAGGTCCTTCGGGCAGGCATTAAGGAACTGCTCCTTCACGATCAAGTCCCGCAGACTCTCGTATGACTGCTCTTCACCTGATAACTCCACCCACTTCTGCAGGTATGACGACAGGCGCTCCACAAACTGGCTCGGTGTCTCTCCAGACAATGGCTGGCATTCGCGGAAGCGTTGACGGTAGCCCCTTTCAGTGAAGTTGTAGCAACGCAACAGAGCTTCCTTCAGTACATCATAGTCTCTGGCGTCATCGTTTGAGAGTCTAGTGTAGACCTCAAGTGCTGCCCCAGTCAAATGTGCGCTGAGTTGAATCGCCCAGTCGTCGCGCTGCCATCTAGCACTCTCAGCGAACCTCTCGAATCTTGCAAGGTAGCAGTCGATCTGGTCCTTCCCGTCAGCGAATGCTGGAAGTTTCGGTGCCCTGTGTAGCATTTGCTGCTGGTTATCTCTTTGGCGTGGTGCCGCGTGCTCATTTTGAACACGCACCATTTCTGTCTGAAGCTCTAAGCGCTTGGTCTCCATTTCTATCTGGAGCTCTACGCGTTTCAGCTCCATTTTCCTTTCTTCACGCTGTGCTTCTCTTTCTCTTTCTTCACGCTCACGCTGCGCTTGTCGTTCTTCACGCTCACGCTGCGCTTGTCTTTCTTCACGATGCGCTTGTCTTTCTTTTTCTTCTCGCTCACGCTGCGCTTGTCTTTCTTTTTCTTCTCGCTCACGCTGCGCTTGTCTTTCTTCACGCTGCGCCAGCAGTCGTGTCTGGGACTCGACGAACTCCGTCAACTGCTTGCCTTTTAGTCCCAGTTCAATTCCTTTTGCCCAGAACTCAGCCATTCTGGTCTTTTCCGGCGCGTTCGTCTGTATTCTTTCACAGCCCCGAACGTAGACGAATGTAGTCTTCTAAAGAACACAGTCTCTACTGCACCTCCGATGCTTCTCTCGTCGCTGTTCACCTTCGTAGACGCAGGCTGCCACCCTCCTCGTCTAACGTGACGGCGCACTCTGCTCACGATACGTACACGACGTACCTCAGTCGTATTTCGTAGTATTAATGCACTAGCTCCGACGTCTCGTCCAAACGGCAGCTAACCTCTGTAATCCCGATACACTCCGGCGTCGCTCACCGTACCGAGCTGCGGCGATTACCAAACTCTTCACCAGTCACACCGAATCCACGGTTCCGTAGTCTCAATACTGATCCCTCAGGATACACCCGATTGATGGCTACCTCCTGTGACTGTCTTGACACTGGTCCTTGTTGCTGGAAAACCCTTGGCGTTAAACGTAGATCCTTGGCTTGGCCCCCAATTGTTACACGACACTTGAGATTGCCACAAGTTCTCAAATGCCGTATAGTTGTGTTCTTTAATTCTACGTCGCCCGTCTTCACAGCAGCAGAAAACAACTCGTCAAATTGAGTTCGAGGATTTATTCAGCATTCAATACATACAACTGCACATCGTAGCAGAACTCAAAAAGAAGCTTTCTTAACATTCAAATCGCGCTGGCATATATAGTAAATACTCAATCTCGAGAATATTCCAGACCGAACATGATACAACTACATTATACGAGCCGTGCATGGACTAAACTAGCGACATTCTCTATGACGTACATCAAAAAGCGCCGACGCACTTAATCCGAACGAACGCCACGAACTCACGAATAAAACAGCATGGTAAACAACTTGTTTTGACAGGACTAGAAAGTTCACCTGCATTCTCGTCCAAGCATAAATATTGTGTTTACAAAATATAATATCGGTACTTTCCCACAAAGTACAAATAAGTCAACTACATGCAACACACAAAACTGAACCAAAGCTCAGCAACGGTAGCGCCTCCTAACAGTGTGTGTGTGTATGTGTGTGCGTGTGTGTGTGTGTGTGTGTGTGTGTGTGTGTGTGTGGGTGTGTGTGTGTGTGTGTGCGTGTGTGTGTGTGTGTGTATTATATATATCTCTGCAGAGAGAGAGAGAGAGAGAGACAGAGACAGAGACAGAGACAGAGACAGAGAGACAGAGAGAGAGAGACAGAGAGAGAGAGAGAGAGAGAGAGAGAGAGAGAGAGAGAGAGAGAGAGAGAGAGGCACAACAAAGTGCAAAATATTAAGATCTCACCGCCATTGAACCTATGAAAATACAACGCAAAACTACTTGATTCATGCAATCTTCTGACTTAACTATGGTCTCCATATTTCAGTCGATCAGTTAATGACACGAGATCTGTTTTTTTGGTTGCTTGAACAAAACACAAAACAGGAAAAATACCACTTTAAACTCAATTTATCATTCCAAACATCCCTCATTACCTCATTCGTTTACTGACTGACTACTAGCTAATGGGAAATTTGAGTTCGAGTCGAGTTACGGAGAGCAAATCCATGCATTCGCCGGTTCGCTAATTACCGTTGACCAGTGCACGCATTTATAAAGAACAATTATACGAAAAATCCGTAAAAGGGTATATCCTATAAAACCCTCTACTGTGACGAATGCTATTGCCACTAAATGCTAATTATCGCACTTAAATTGAGGTGCTGTGCGGTATTTTATTTTTATTGATAACTGAATCAAATAAGGACGTGGCTATAATGTGTTGATCTCTTGTTACGTTCGTATTCATGCTACAGAATGCCAACATATATGTCTCTCTGTTGCTGTTTCTGTCTCTATATCTCTATCTCTCACTCGATCTTTCTCTCTATCTCTTTGTTGCACCCTCTCTCTCTCTCTCTCTCTCTCTCTCTCTCTCTCTCTCTCTCTCTCTCTCTCTCTCTCTCTCTCTTTCGCTCTCTATCTCTCTGTTGCTCTCTCTCTCTCTCTTTCTCTCTCTCTCTCTTTCTCTCTCTCTCTCTCTCTTTCTCTCTCTCACTCTCTCTCTCTTTCACTCTATCTCTCTCATTCTCTCGTTGTCTCTCTCTCTCTCACTCTCTCTGTCTTTATCTTTCTTTCTCTCTCTCTCTCTCTCTCTCTCTCTCTCTCTCTCTCTCTCTCTCTCTCTCTCTCTCTCTCTCTCTCTCTCTCTCTCTCTCTCTCTCTCTCTCTCTCTCTCTCTCTCTCTCTCTCTCTCTCTCTCTCTCTCTCTCTCTCTCTCTCTCTCTCTCTCTCTCTCTCTCTCTCTCTCTCTCTCTCTCTCTCTCTCTCTCTCTCTCTCTCTCTCTCTCTCTCTCTCTCATTCAGTGCTTCATGGCGTCCACTAAATCTTTAAACAATCAAAAACCTAACAACCAACAACTTGATTGAATGTATTTACGCAAAGCGAAAATAGTCCGCCCTTTGAATATGCACCCTTTTTGATGTGACACATTAGGCTATTATGACACTAGTTTATGTTCCAGAGAACGGCATTTCCTTTCATTGCGTTCTACCGTAAGTTGTTATCAGAACACTATGTCTTCAGGAACTATATCAATATCACAAGTGTCCGCGATGTCACGTTGTGCGTTTCAGAGTGTCCAATATTCTGTAAGTGAATGGGTGTCCATTTATAGACTATAACATTAAATCGCGCATTATAATTATTTTGGTAACGCTATTTTACATTTTTGTTGGTCAATTGTTCACAAACGGAAGTGCTCAGTTTGAAGGAAACCACACAACAAGCAAGAGAAATATATTAAAAGGAGGAAAGAGAACGAGAAAGAGAGAGAGAGAGAGAGAGAGAGAGAGAGAGAGAGAGAGAGAGAGAGAGAGAGAGAGAGAGAGAGAGAGAGAGATTGAATTAATGTATTGATAACAGAAAGAAAATAAAGACAAGATAGAAAAAAAGGGTCAGTCGGTCGGTCAGTCAGTCAGTTAGCCATCATGTTTGTCTGTCTGTCTGTCTGTCTGTCTGTCTGTCTGTCAGTGTGCTCGTCCAGTAACAAACAAATCATACGCAATTAGTAATGCCACAGCTGTGTCCTTTCATACGCCGCGCACTTATATATCTTCTCACTCGCTTGACACTATAACCCTTCAAAGGACAAGTTGCCGTCAGTTTTACCCACAAAGATGTTTTCTTCTCACTCTTGTTTTACCTGCATGAATTATTCAAAGCACGGAAATGAACACAATTTTCCCGGTGCTATGATTGGAAAACAAGGAGCGATGTTTGTGCAGGGAAACGATTCGTATGACCTTGTTTATTCAGCTGCTCCACTGAGCGAAGTTGGCCAAGCTTTCCATTTGCTCAGAAATAAGCAATCGAACCCAGCCTCACAGGAAACGTATGTGTGTTTGATGACTTGTGTTTCTACTAAAGCAAACACCGCTGTGTACACACATACATACGTGAGTTCTCCCGCCAAAGGTGAGCCATAGAAAAGTATCAGGAATGAGTCACTGGTTCGTCCGGCGTTCTGGGTGGTGATATAGTCTATATCTATATATATGTAAACTGAGCTGTTTAATTAAGAGTGATGGAAAAATATACGAATGTTTACAAAGCTGACGAAGGCAAACAAACAAACACATACACCCACACAAACAAACAGACAAACAAAGAAAACAACAGACTTACAAACAAACAAACAAACAAACAAACAAACAGACACGGAGTGAGGAAATTACCGACCAAATGAAACATAAAAAGTAAGCGCCGGCAAATAAATACACAACGAAGCAAAAACAGAGTAATATAATCATAGATTAGACATAATCAGAACAAATAAGAAACTAAAACAAAAAAACAATTGCGCAGCGGCACTCAACAATGGTTTCTGGTGAAGGAAAAACTAAAAAGACAAAAAATCAATTGTGCAGCAGCACTCAACAATGGCTTCTGGTGAAGGAACAAAGCAGACCAAAGATTGAACAAAACCAGACGGACACAAAGCCAGACGCTCGAATGGATCTAAGTGATCGAGACACAGTCACGAAGAATCAGACATGAAACAGTACAACAAGAAAGAAAATACGAAACAGATACAGCAGAGTCTAGACAGAAAGATTAAAAAAAAGTCCCTCCGTAAGAAGAGAACTGTCCCAGAAATAAATTAACATCAGTATTGTAGAAAATACTGGAAAAAGACTGCAGACATCTTGACAAAGACAGACGGACAGACACACAGACGTACAGACGGACAAGACACATGAGCCACGCAAAGAGAAAGAAGCAAAGACAGACACACACACACAGACACACACACACAGACACATAGACACACCCCAACAAAACTCCCAATGGCATGAAGAAAACAGTAACAAGAAATCCAGCAAAGTCAGTCACTTGTAAACGCCCGAAAACCTAGACATTCCTTTTCTCTCAAAGTGAATAATTACTGGGTCTGGCGTTATAAACACACACGGCGCGCCTTCATAAATGTCATCAATAATCTCGAACCACCCCTGTAGAAGAAATGCGAAATTACAATGTCATATGATTCTCGGAAGTCCTGGAATGTCCTCCGGCCTGGGAGGGGGGAAAAAGACAGGGGGAAACAAGAAAAACAAGGAGAAAAGTTCTTCAAAGAAAGTGAACTATTGCAGAGTGCGCGCCATATTGCCAGCGATAAAACATCGTCAAGTGCAGAAGCCTTTTCGGGTGGTGATTTACGATTGATCTTGTAAAGATTACATGTTCGGCGGCTTTTTTTTCTTCTTTTTTTTCTGGGATTTTTTACTTTTTTACCAGAACTTTAGTGCAGGAAAAGTATGGCTGCACTGTTAAAAATAAGTTTAGAAGCTATGGAGCCTGAATGCTGGAAGCTATTGGGTTTTTTCCTTCTTCTTGGTTTTGTTTGTTCGATTGCTTCTCTGCTTTCTTGTTTGTGTGTGTTAGTGTGCTTGCTTGTTTGTTTTTTTATTCATTGAGCGTGTGTTTGTTTGATTGTTTGTATGTTTGCGTATTTGTTTGGGCATTTGTTTGTAATTCAGCTTTTTTGTCGGTGTTGTATGCGTTCTCTCTTGTCTCTCTCTATGAACGTCGCTTGATCGTGTGTGTGTCTGAATGTGTCGTTCAACCACGTCTGATTATACAGAGAGTTCAACATCTGCTTTGCAAGCAAACATATTACACTGAACTATGCAACAGACGCCAAAACGCTGTCATTTGTTCACTTGAAGAAATGGACCTTTGGACTTTCAGTGACCTTTCGGTACATAATAACATCCACATATTACACATTCACAGAAACAACCAGACGACATTTGAGACGGTGGTGTTTTCAAGCACTTACATACACAATGGCTTAAAGCAATGTCACATTAAACGCCTCTGGAGTGTCTGAGCTGGTTAAACCGAAACTGTGGTTTAACTTATAATATCTTACGTGAAGGACCATGCAAATTGAACATTCTCTCGATTAAAATTTGAGTATTTTAACCACAGGCGTTCTATCGTTAGAAAACGGGACAACGTAAAGGTACGCTTTTCTTTTGTATAACTGCTTTGTTTTCACAAACAAGTATACTTTTACAACCAAAAGCAATGGTTTTGGTACTCTGCTAATTTGTAGTACTGTACTGGTATTTTTGTTATTGCCCTTTGCAAAGTTTGGGAACTTCTGTAGATCGAACTTGCTTGGAAAATATGATGGTGTTGTTTGTCGATGTTTACAGGAGTTGCCAGACTGAATCACACTGACAGAGTTATTTCCGAACATAGTCTATTGGTATTTAGCTTGTCTGTAGACACGAAGGCGGATAAGGCACTAGCAGATCTGCACATAGGTGGACCTGTGCGATTGGACAAATATCCACCCTTTACCCACGAGGCGCGCTCGGGATTCGAACTCTCAACCTTCCACTAAATTATTTCGCCTGTTTATCAATTACTGAGTACACTTGATAAAAACATTATGTCACAGGCAATATTTTTTGATGTATCTAAAGCTTTCAATAAAGGTTGGCATCGTGGTCTGCTACAGAAGCTTGAGGCGATAGGTATAGGGGGTCCCTTGCTTGTTTGGTTCGAACCTTACTTGAGTGATCGCAGACAAGCAGTAGTACTGAAAGGAACCAAATCAAGCTATGTCACCCATTCTGCTGGTGTCCCTCAGGGTTCTGTTTTAGGACCTCTATTATTTCTCATTTATATTAACGATATTGGTATTGGTCTTGAATCAGTGTTGAAACTCTTTGCAGACGATACGAGCATGTATTTATGTTTAGATAACGATGTTACACGAGCTGAGATTTTGAATTCTGATTTGGATAAAATTTGCGCATGGGCTTTAAAATGGAAAGTCACTTTTAATTGTCAAAAGACAGAATTGTTGGACATTTGTAGGCAAAAAAATGTGTTACTTCCACCATTGTATTTTGAAGATGCACTTTTGATTGATGTTGAAAATCACAAGCACCTTGGCGTCATCCTACAAGGTAATTGTAAATGGGATTCCCACATAAAAAGTCTCATTGCTAAGTGTAGAAAGTCAATTGCGTGTTTTGGTTTATTCAAGTATCGTCTAAACAGAAAATCGCTTGAAGTTATATACAAATCCTTTATATTACCATTGTTTGATTACGCGGACGTTATTTGGGATAACTGTACGAAGTGTTTGTCAGACGAGTTGGAGACCTTGCATCTCGATGCAATCCGAATTATTGTAGGTGCAGTTCGTGGTACAAGCCACCAAAAATTGTATAATGAATCGGGTTTTGTGCCGCTGAAAGAAAGGCGACGTCGTCATAAACTCTTGCTGTATTATAAAATTGTAAATCGTATAACCCCAGCATATTTATATTCCAAACTGCCTGTCTTGGTTTCCGATGTAAATCCTTACCACAGACGACGCCCTCTTGAACGTAAGGTTCCATTATGCAGAAGTGAGTTATGTAAATCTTCATTTTTTCCTTCAACGACAGCTTTGTGGAATAATCTTCCAGAAAATATACGACAAACGCAGTCAATTGGTGAATTTAAAAGATTTGTGATGAATGGAGATGTTGTTGTTCCACAGTATTATTATTTAGGCAACCGTAAGGCACAGGTATTTCACAGCAGGTTGAGATTAAATATGAGCGATTTGCAACAAGACCTTGTTAACCGACACCTCTCTGATAATTTAGAATGCACGTGTGGAGTACGCCCGGAAGACGCTGAACACTTTTTGTTACATTGTCCAAAATTTAAAGAACATAGAACCATTTTATTCAATAGTCTACCAACGTACGCTCTGGATTGCAAAACACTTTTGTTTGGCAATACTGATTTAACTATATCTTTGAATACGAAAATATTTTCTGCTGTACAAGATTACGTTATGTCAACTGATCGCTTCGGCTGATATTATATTAACAGTGACAGCAATAGATGTAGCAAAGCATTCTTTCTCTCTCTCTCTCTCTCTCTCTCTCTCTCTCTCTCTCTCTCTCTCTCTCTCTCTCTCTCTCTCTCTCTCTCTCTCTCTCTCTCTCTCTCTCTCTCTCTCTCTCTCTCTCTTTCTTTATTTGTATAAAATATTATGAAATATTTTGAAAGAAAAGGGTTGAAGTTATCACTTGTTCGCCATGTCTTGTTATCAGAATGTGTATTGATTATTAGTTTTGGAACGTGTCCATAAGCAGTCTGCTTGTTAACGTTCTTAATGTTGTTACTGTATATAACATGTATACAAGAAATTAATAAAAACACGCTTAAACCAAATTATTTCGCCCGTATTCGTACGTTCCGGTTTGGATTCGAACACATGTGAACCGAGAATAACAAGGCCAGTTCTCTACCAACTAAGCTACTGAGACCCCTCGTTATTTTTCTTGTTCCGAACGCTGTCACAATAATTGTGCTCCTTTCCTCTCCACTAACCCGGCCCGTTGCCTGCACATAATTATGCACGTGCACACTTTGCCACTAGGGGCGCTAGTCTTGCACACGTTCGTGTGGTATCACTGGATAAATCCACACGACATCAGGTCCTGCAACAATGCGTGTGCATGCAGCCACCCCCAGGGCGTTAGGGGCATTTCACACAAGCATGAGGACTGGTATTCTACAATTGGTGCAAAACAAAACCGGGTAAACACAAACAAAACAAGTCGCGTAAGGCGAAAATACAATATTTAGTCAAGTAGCTGTCGAACTCACAGAACACGTGGAATTGACAAGAAGAGCGGGGTATTCGTTGCGCTGAGAAGGATAGCACGCTTTTCTGTACCTCTCTTTGTTTTAACTTTCTGAGCGTGTTTTTAATCCAAACATATCATATCTATATATTTTTGGAATCAGGAACCGACAAGGAATAAGATGAAAGTGTTTTTAAATTGATTTCGAAAAAAAAAATTTGATAATAATTTTTATATATTTAATTTTCAGAGCTTGTTTTTAATCCGAATATAACATATTTATATGTTTTTGGAATCAGAAAATGATGGAGAATAAGATAAACGTAAATTTGGATCGTTTTATAAATTTTTATTTTTTTTTACAATTTTCAGATTTTTAATGACCAAAGTCATTAATTAATTTTTAAGCCACCAAGCTGAAATGCAATACCGAACCCCGGGCTTCGTTGAAGAGTACTTGACCAAAATTTCAACCAATTTGGTTGAAAAATGAGGGCGTGACAGTGCCGCCTCAACTTTCACGAAAAGCCGGATATGACGTCATCAAAGACATTTATCAAAAAAATGAAAAAAACGTTCGGGGATTTCATACCCAGGAACTCTCATGTCAAATTTCATAAAGATCGGTCCAGTAGTTTAGTCTGAATCGCTCTACACACACACACACACACACGCACGCACACACATACGCACATACACCACGACCCTCGTTTCGATTCCCCCTCGATGTTAAAATATTTAGTCAAAACTTGACTAAATATAAAGAGAACAGGAAAACAAATAATACAAAACGAAACGACGAAAAGCAAAAATGGTCCAAGGGATTGGGGTTGGTGTGCGGATGGGGAGTAAAGGGGGATGGAGATGGGGGTAGATCTCCAAGGGGGTTTTCTTATCTAATTTAACATATGTACATAAACCAAGTTTTCTCGAAAGCACAGCAAACTGCCACTGCACACACCTTGACACTTCAAAGCATAGACGATTACACTTGAATAGTTCAACGTGTTACCGTGAAGATAATGTATCAGTGCATATGCAAACTCTCAAACTCACTTACGCACACATCGAGGAAGGAACATTAACACGAGTTTTGCTAGAAAGACACATCCCTGCACACTCGTCCCTTGGAGAATGGGACAGGACATAATGAGTCTATTGACTCTACAGAGATACGATGTGCAAACCTACTAACTTCTTAGAGACACACACATTATTTTATGAAGTCTTATATCGCGCGCGTATCTCCAGACTCGGACTCAAGGCGCAGGGATCTATTTATGCCGTGTGAGATGGACATTTTTGACACAATACATCACGCATTCACATCGACCAGCAGATCGCAGCCATTTCGGCGCATATCCTACTTTTCACGGCCTATTATTCCAAGTCACACGGGTATTTTGGTGGACATGTTTTATCTATGCCTATACAATATTGCCAGGAAAGACCCTTTTGTCAATGGTGGGATCTTTAACGTGCACACCCAAATGTAGTGTACACGTAGGGACCTCGGTTTTTGTCTCAGGTGCCAGATCTGTCCATGTCTTTAGCTGTGATACGAACATCATTCTACTTTGACGCACACAGCACATCTACAGCCTCGCTGCATTAATTCTGTGTATTGTTGTTTGACCGAACTAATCTAATAACTGAAATCTACATTAATCTACTCAATTAAATTAGTAAGCATTTGAGACCAAAAAAAATAAAAAAAATATTCTGCACTCTGTCGGGCTGCTCATTTTAAGAAGTCAAGGATGTTTTTGTTTGTTTGTTTTTATTAACCCTAGAAAAGCCCAAACAGACGATGCATAGTTGTTCTGAAAGCAAAGAAAGGTTCCTTTAAGCAAAAGGGCTTCTCGGTGCCTGTCCAAGTAATTCGTGTGCCCTTTTTGAGCCGCATGCCTTGACATGCTCAGGCAGACTCGCTAAGTCACCCACAATTTGCAGCCAAGCAGGTAAGTGAATTAACTAAAAGAAGACGCGTGTGCCTGCAACTCTCAAAGTCATGGATTTGTGGCTGGAACCCAGCTGTCGTTTTAAGGAGCAATGCAGACAAGAGGCGGTGTTTTTCTCCTATGTTCGTTTTTAACGTGTCGACTTGTTTGCAGGGTTCATATTGGTGTGTGTGTGTGTGTGTGTGTGTGTCTGTGTGTGTCTGTGTGTGTTTGTGTGTGTGTGTGGGTGTGTCTGTGTGTGTGTGTGTTTGTGTGTGTGTGTGGGTGTGGTCTGTCTGGCTGGCTGTCTGTGTGTCTGTTCATTTCAGTCAGTCAGTTTATTTGCATATTTACTTGTTGTTCGGACTATCCGTTTGAATGCCTACTAAAGCTTACTTATCTGTCTGTCTAGTTAACCGTTTGTGTCTCTGTTGTGTGTATATTTGTGTATTGTTGTCTTTGTTTCTTAGTTACTGTGTTTGCTGTATTGGTGTAGTTGTTATTTGAAGCAGGATTTAATTCGGAAGATATAGGGTGGCATATATATAGTACAATATAACATTTGTTTGTAATTGCTATTGTTGTAGTTGTGTGTTGTCCTATCGCTGAATTTGTTATTGTCCTATAATTGTTAGTGTCCTAGTTGTTATTATCCTAGCTGCTATTGTCCTCGTACTGATTGTCACAGTGCGTTTTGTCCATCTTATTATTGCTCGTGTGGTGCTTGTCACTATAGTTATTGTCCTTGTTCTTATCTTTGTTGTTATTGCCCTTATGGTTAGTGTCCTTGTTGCTACTGTGTCCATACTTTCTGCCGTTGTAAATACACGTGTTGTATGCAAGTTAGCAAGTTTGTTTGTTTGCTTGTTTGTTTGTTTGATTGTGTGTTTGCTTGTAATAATACTAATACAAATACGAGAATTTATAACGCGCACATATCTCACCACAAGGCGACTCAAGGCGCACTCATACACATTCTTTCGCATTAACAACTCAAGCAAACTCATATACACTTACGCATAAATTACATGAAGATGACAAGGCAACAACACAAACAGAGACACGGCACTCACAAGTAAGCATGAACAAGAACAGACATTTCAAATAATAATTATGTACATGGCTATGATTTGTGTGTTTGCTTGTTTGACAATGTTTGCTTGTTTGTCAGTTACTTAGTTAGTGTGTTTGTTAGTTTGTTTTCTCCTCACAGGTAGGGATTACAGTTGATGATGAGGTTAAGATTGCTATAGAGGTTGAATGACTGTCAAGTTCGTCTTGTGAATCTATATCGTCTAGCATTATGTGCAGCTGGGATGAAACTTGTGACGCAGTATTTTCTGTTGTGACTCTCTTTTGCCAAGCAATATACAGTTAGGACTGAACTTGTAAAGCAACGTTTTCTGCGTTCTTGCAGCAAGCTGTCTATATGTTAATTTCC
>NC_090245.1:66807539-66817539 GCF_037325665.1 Littorina saxatilis
AAAATGATGAAGAATAAGATAAACGTAAATTTGGATCGTTTTATGCACAAAATTGTAATTACAATTTTCAGATTTGTAATGACCAAAGTCATTAATTAATGTTTAAACCACCAAGCTGAAATGCAATACCGATGTCCGGCCTTCGTCGAAGATTGCTTGGCCAAAATTTCAATCAATTTGATTGAAAAATGAGGGTGTGACAGTGCCGCCTCAACTTTTACAAAAAGCCGGATATGACGTCATCAAAGACATTTATCGGAAAAAAGAAAACAAGTCCGGGGATATCATACCCAGGAACTCTCATGTCAAATTTCATAAAGATCGGTCCAGCGTAGTTTACTCTGAATCGCTCTACACACACACACGCACAGACACACATACACACACACACACACACACACACACACACACACACACACACACGCACACACACACACACACACACACACACACACACACACACACCACGACCCTCGTCTCGATTCCCCCTCTATGTTAAAACATTTAGTCAAAACTTGACTAAATGTAAAAAGAAAAAGAAAAAGAAGAAAGTAAGTAAAAGTCAAAGCGAAATGAACAGAAAGAGAGAAAGAAAGAAAGAAAGAAATAAAGAAAGAAAAAAAAGAAAGAAAGAAAGAAAGAAAGAAAGAAGAAAGAAAGTCAGAAAAAAGGAAACACAAAAACAAACAAACAAACAAACAAGCAAACAAACAAACAATTAAACAAACAAACAAACAATAAAACAAACAAACAAACAAACAAGCAAACAAAAACAAACAAACAAACAAACAAACAAACAAACAAACAAACAAACAGACAGACACACACACAAACAAACAAACACACAAACAAACAAACAGACAAACACACACACACACAAACAAATAAAGGCACTGAGGGAGATATAATCTTTCTTTTGTGTTTGATCAAATGATGTCCAGGAAGTCCTGCAACAACTTGCAATATATCGTGTAATCCCAGATCAAATACTTATCCGAACTCTTCGAAAGTTGCACGATTAGTCCGGATTCCAGTCTAATTGGATTTAGTTGTTTAAACCAGTATAAAAGTGTTTTGTGTGCTATTTTTGCGTTTCTTCACTTTATCGAAGCTCTCGTTTTGTTAAGAACACTACTGACTGTTGTCAGTTGTGTCTCTAATTTAATGATTCCGCAGAAAACGTTCCAAAAAGGAAGTCCAAATTAAAACAAGCAGCAAAACTAGAATGATGTTTATTCTGGCCAATGTTATCCTTCTTCGTAGACATGCCCAATGTCCTTTGTGTCTTTAGTGGGTTTCCGAAAACGAATGAAATGAATGTACAACCAAAAATAATGTTAGTTCTTCTTGTCCTAAAAAAAAGAGTATAAGAGTCGTGTACACATAATGAGATAGCTGGCAAACGAACAAATATTTACAGTAATAAAGGCAGAAAAAAAGGAAAACAAAAAAACAAAAAAACCATAAAAAGTACTGGGTTTAGAAGCACCCTTGTCCTTTTTGGTTATATATATCATTTCTCCCGAGCACTCCTTCCCTTTAAACGGTTGGAACTTCAAAAGACGGACGAAAAAAGAGCCAGAGAGAGAGCCAGACACACACACACACACACACACACACACATACACACACACACGCACGCACACACACATACACACACACACACACACACACACACACACACACACACACACACACACACACACACACACACACTCACACCCGAACATTTCGGTGCCAAAGCTTCGATGAGCACAATGGATATCAGACTTTGATCTTGGTTATAGCACCACGAACACAATTTGTATTTAATACTTATTGGCGATTTACAGAACCGCTCGGAAAAAAAGACAAATGTTTTCAGCGCGATAGCTAAAAAGGCAGGGACACAAATCCATCAATGTGGCTGAAAACAGTTGTAATAACACACACTTACTGAGTCTGAATACCCAAAACGTGTGATTGACAGCCGAACTAATCAACGGGGTCGTTATAGGTTATCAGCGTGTCATCGGGCATGAAGTGAACTATTCAATTGATCGCCGTTGATCAGGTTAATTAACGAATTATTTAGGTGGGATGATTCACTGAGTCAATCATTGACCTCAACATTAAAAAAACGCCGGCAGTTGCCATGTTAACAGCTATTAAACGCTCAGTCCTTCCCGTGTAAACAAATTGTATCGCCATCTCAGATCTGCCCAGGCTTTTACATAGGGTCAGGCTATACGTCAACTTGGTCACATACCAGTCTATGTAAACAGCTTGTGAAGAGGAGGCATTTCATGCTGATTCTTTACACCCCCGGTATAGGGGTGTGTGTAGGTTTCGGTCGATGTGTTTGTTTGTTTGTTTGTTTGTTTGTTTGTTTGTGTGTTTGTGTTCGCATATAGATCTCAAGAATGAACGGACCGATCGTCACCAAACTTGGTGAACAGGTTCTATACATTCCGGAGACGGTCCTTACAAAAATTGGGACCAGTCAAACACACGGTTAGGGAGTTATTGGTGGATTAAAATTATACAAGGACTTATAGAGGGACATCTTAATGGTCAAAGGGAAATAACCATTCTCACTCAGTCATTGCCACCAACTGAGAAAGTTATTTCCTTTTGACGGGGGTGTTTTTCCTACCTCGGAGGAATTTCTTGTTTTTTAAAGTTTCCTTTGAGAAATTAAATAGCAAATAAATCCCCACTCTGCTCAGGGTGGTGATATCTGGTATGTGTTCAAATGGAGGGACGGCCTTAACCCATGTAAACAACAAAACTGGCAATGCACCATACATGTCCTTACACTCATTTTGAAGCTGGGGAAAACATCATTTACGCATTTTATGTGCAGGGGGCCAGGTAGCTTATTTAGTTAATAGAGCACTGGTCTTGTTATCCGCGGGAAAAGGGTTGGAATTAGCCAGACGGTGACGGACACGAATATACTGTATGAATTGTGCAGACTCAGAGACGGTATCCATGTCCCACACCGTGTCACCACTGTGGCACATAAAAGACCTCGTTCGCTCTGCAAAAAGTACAAGTGGTTGATTACACCTAAAAAACCCAAAAAAACGCAGACACCGGGGTAGTGTGACTCTGTTGCTGCTAGCTTTCTAATGGGAGATATCGGCCCGACTTTCCCGGCGATGGGAAATCAATATGAACAAAAAATGAAATAACGCTCGTCTCGTACAGAATATACTAAAAGTGGAACATTTTCTTTTTGCGTGACTTTCAAAAGAAAAGGTGTATTATTCAAACACCTAGCAACCAACAGTTATGCATGGCAAATTGACTTTTTTCGTCACTATTTAGCAGTAAGAACAATGAAAACAATAGCATCCCTTCCACAGGCTGCAATGAATGTCCCTTCCAGTCCAGGCAGACTCTGGGCATTGGTAAGTAAAATAGTACTATAATGAAGAGAAAAGTTCAACAACAAAATGGGCAGTTATAAAAACGTACTTAATTTGGAAAAAAGTCGTCAAGTACCGCACCCCGCTTTTAGCAAAGTAACACACCCACTTTCCACAAAACTCACCAGAAAACGCGAAGAAAAAGTAATCCAAAGAATAGAGGAAACTCGTCTTCCAACAGTTTCAATCACTAATCAAAAAACGTCTACAATTTTTGTTTGCACGTCCATTGACAAAATACACAAGTACTACTACAACCGATCACAAAAATCCATGATTTCAAAGCAACTTCGCGCACACGCGGCCACAGTGGTTTCAAGTATAGTGCGCTGAGTTGCCCGTCCCAAGGTTCTGCTCGCGACGGGACGATGGGCTGGCTGAGACTAGTGCGGCATTGTCTTGGCTATCCCATTCTCCGAGATCAGGAGCGGGGCTGGCGAGTCTACTACTTCTCCTCCGCGATCAGAGAGTTCGCTCTTACTCGCTCTCTCGAGGGCTTTACGTTTTGTTGATCAATGCGTTAGGGTTTCTCGCTTGCTTTCAGCTTGTTGAAGTCGGAACAGAAGCGAGGAAGCAAGTCTCTCACTCAGGTATTTGAAGCCACCGGGGTGCTGTCTGCATCACTACCAGCGACAGAAGACGAGCGCTGTTATTTTTTCTCGAGTGAATGATTATGTTATGCATGATTGAGACGGAATTGTTTGGGCTGACAATTCCGCAGCGGCAGACTATTCCATGCACGAAGTGGGAGAGGGGCTTAATGTTTCCAAAGAATGAAGGTTATGGGCGCTCGAGACAGAAGGTTGGGAGCTAAAAGAGTTGTACAGAAACTGAGCGCTGTGTGTGATTGAGTGGAAGGATCTTCTGACTTGAAAGGAACATACCATGAAATGTTGATGCCAAAGAAGAAGTGGTTGGACTCAGTTACAAAGCTTCCTCTCATTCGTGTGTGGGGTGGCATTACAAATTGGAATTAAGACTACAGTGGTTGGAAGGTTTTAGTGACAAAGAGACAAACGTCAACGTTAAACAACTGAATTGTCGTATTGAATGCCTTGTAATGCGGATAGGTGTTGTTTTAGGGTAATCAGTATACAAATAATTGGCTGTAGGTTTGCAGATAATTTCAAGTCCAACAGCTGTCGTTAGAATTATAGATGCTTCTTCCAAAAGCGCGCACACACACACACACACACACACACACACTAAGAATAAGTGCCCACGACCTGAACATTGTAACTGGTAGATACAGCAATACACCTAGGGAAAATAGATTATGTGAAACATGTGGAGTAATAGAAGATGAAATACATTTTCTAGATAACTGCATAGAAAACAACCAATTACGAAAATCTGTCATGAGTGAAATTAATCGACCTATATATTCATATGATGTACCAAGTCACCTTTTGCAAGTAGACAAAGTACAAACTAAATTGGGAGAATGTGTATATAATTGCTTCCAAAACAAAGAAACAATGTAATCATTTAGTTATTTATCTTCCCGTGTCTCATAAGTGCAGATGGCTGATACCACCTAAACACTTGTGTATCTCCTCTATAGTCGGGGTAAATCCCGGGAACATGTCCCTGATGGCTTTGCCGTGATGGCGCACAAACTTGACTTTCTCTGTCAATCCTTCAATCACGTGTGGGTGTTATGGCGGGTTTTACTATTGAAATTATGACAACAGTGTATCAGTCATTTTCTTTTCATTTTTTTAGACAATGAGACATGCAGTTACTTAAATGCAGTTGGTTACATGGCGGCCTTTGTAGTTGATAACGTTGTCAACACACTATTTCAAATCGCGTTAAAAGTTGAGCAATAGTTTTTATATTTTTCAATACGAGTGTCACACTGCATGAACGCGTTTCAGTTCTTGAGCTTTATTGTCGAATCAAAGATGCAAGCTTTGCGCCAAGACCCTTAACACAAGAATGTTAAAATGTGGCGTATGCTGCACCCACATTTTTGTGTTGAAAACCGTGTCCTTTTAAGCGTAATGATCATGATTTTCATGTTTTTGCTAACACGTTGCCAACCTGAAGCACACACGAAATAAGAAAAGCAATTGTTTATACGAATCACCGTCGTCATTAGTAATATGGACCAGAAACCGTTATATGCTGATATATTTCAACGGGTATTGTCATTGAAGAAAACAAGAGAATGTCCTACTTTTGAACCCAAACTTGACTCTACTGTGACCTTGAAACATGACCGGGATCAACCAGATAGGATTAGTTAGCTCAAACTTGACCCCGCTGTAAACCGCCTGTCTGTCTGTTTGTCTGGCTGGCTGGCTGTATGACTGTCTGTCTGTCTGTCTGTCTGTCTGTCTGTGAATCAAGAGTAGCACAGTGCGAGGCTCTCTAGTTCAAATCTCCCAACGAAGGAAATTCATCTCTGGTATTATATTCGATCGCATACTGAAAGCCTTACATCTTTTTATTGGCCTCCTACTTCAGATGGTCTAATCAACCCTAATAGAAAAGTTGCTGATACGCCCGGGGTTAAATTATTGATTTCACGGTGACTTTAGAAAGTCTCAGACATCGACCAGGACTGAGCTAGAACTCCAAAAGTCACTTTCGTCTGGTTTGTCCGCTTTTATGAAGAGTCAGACCAAAATTAACAGGAAAGCTCCCGACATCTTCAAAGTGTGTGTGATATTCATCCTTTCGTGTCATATCTTGGTTGTAATAGCGTCGTGAGCACGACATGCATGATATGAGAATGTTTTTTTCACAAAAGTCTTGTTTTAGAATAAAAAAAAAGCGCTCAATAAATCAATTAGCTACAAAAACACGATTTATTTTTGAATCTGTAAAAACAGTAACTGGTACAACTCGCCTATAGTGCTAATAAGAATAACGGCGCATATTTAATGTCCCTTACCTCAGTGTATATACGTACTTTAACTATGCACTTTTGCCAATGGTCACGCACTTTTGAGAACGAAAGAGATGGCTTTTGAAACTCTTGCGAAGACAAAACCCCAGGGAAAATAGCAGATAGAGAAAATGTAGACACACATTATATACGGAAACATCATCAGAGAAATAACTTTTCACTGGGGAACAGGAACAGTATATTGTGTGGTAGTGGGTTCAACAAAAGGTATAAGCCCGAAAAAACTTCTGAAAAGTTAATTTAACTCTCTTTTTTTTTTGCTGCGAGTTTCAGATGTCGACTCAGCAGACCTGACTTGTCCTGACAAAGAGATTTAGAAGGTGAATTATGTTACAACTAAGAGAGAGAGAGAGAGAGAGAGAGAGAGAGAGAGAGAGAGAGAGAGAGAGAGAGAGAGAGAGAGAGAGAGAGAGAGAGAGAGAGAGAGAGAGAGAGAGAAAGAGAGAGAGAGAGAGAGAGAGAGAGAGAGAGAGAGAGAGAGACTCAGACTCAGACTCAGACTCAGACTCAGACTCAGAACTTTATTACAAAAGGATAAAGGTTTTAGGCAAAGCCTATTCTTCCAACCTGTCCTGTATACAACACGTAAAGACGGACGCACGTACAAAATATAGATTGAATCATAGAAAATACAGAAATGCATTGTATGGAATGCAACACAATGTGCATTTAAAGGAATTACATAAGGAGAACTCAAGAATTACAGAATTACATTGACATAGTTATATCTTTCATTTGGGAATGAAGTTGCTTAGATCAACCGTTATTAAACATTTTCACTGAAGTTGCATTTCTTATCTGTTGGGGAAAACATACCATCCTGTCATGCACACCTACGCTGAAAAAAAAAAAAAAGAGAGAGAGAGAGAGAGAGAGAGAGAGAGAGAGAGAGAGAGAGAGAGATAGAGAGAGAGAGAGAGAGATAGAGAGAGAGAGAGAAGTCAGACAGACAGTCACTGAGACAGACAAAGGGACAGACTAACAGACATAGCTAAAGAGAGAGAGAGAGCGAGAGAGAGAGAGAGAGAGAGCGAGGGAGAGAGAGGGAGAGAGAGGGAGAGAGAGAGAGCGAGAGAGAGAGAAAGGGAGAGAGAGAAAGAGAGAGAGAAAGAGAGATAGATTAAAAGAGAAAGACAGAGATATAGAAGCAGACAGGCAAACAGAGACACACAAAGGCAGACGGAGAGACAAAACAGGCAGGCGGTTAGAAACACAAACAAATAGACAGAGAAAAATATGCACAGAAACAGACAGAAAGACAGAGATAGAGAATATTAAAGGAGATAAAGTGAGATACAAAAACACAGTGCGAAAGCACTGAAAGCAGCAAGCAAGGGAGCTATCTAATACAGTGAAAGTATGGAAGGGAGCGAAAAGGATATTGAAACAGACAGCTTCCAAGGGTACCTACAAAATACCTGGTGCCAAAAGAGGCAGAGTTTTGAGATTCCCCGGCGGTCTGGAACTATCATAAATTGGCTCAGCGCGCCCCATTTTGCCTGAAGTTTGCATCTGCCTATCATAAAACATACCATCCTGTCATGCACACCTACGCTGAAAGAGAGAGAGAGAGAGAGAGAGAGAGAGAGAGAGAGAGAGAGAGAGAGAGAGAGAGAGAGAGAGAGAGAAAGAGGAAGAGAAAGAGATGGTGTGTTTGTGTGTGCATGTGTGTGTGTGTTTGTGTGTGTGTGCGTGTGTGTGTATGTGTGTGTGTAAATGTGTGTGTTTTTAGTGCACGTGTGATGAATTTGTGTGTGCGCGCGCGCGTGTGTGTGTGTGTGTGTGTGTGTGTGTGTGTGTGTGTGTGTGTGTGTGTGTGTGTGTGTGTTAATTTACGTGTATGTATTTAAGTACATCTCCTCGTTTGTTAATTGCAGTCGTGTTTCGAACCAATTTTCTGAACATCGGCGTTTTGATGTCTTTCATACTTTACTTAGAACACGCATTTTGGTTAAGATACACGCATCCAAACTCCTGCCCATGACATTATCCACAAGGAACTTAGTCGATAAATATCGACAGGGGGCGGACAAATGGTTTACATGTGAAATGTGTGTATATGGGTGTGGTTCTGAAACAAACAAACCATGTGAACCCCCCCATCCCACCGCTCGCGGGCTGAACGACTGACGTCACATGTCGCTTCGGTCTTTTCCTGAGAAGAACACCGCGTGTACATAATACACAATTCGATCGCGTAGCACTGCCAATGCACATTTTCGCAACGAAAACCGTGCTACTGTTTCTTGTGTGTTAAATCTGAAAGCAATATAAGTGAACGAACAATTGAAAACTGATATCACGTTACTAAACTCCCAAAAGTAATAAATTACTTCTGACTGCGGTACACAATACGGCAGTCACCTCTGCGAATGCTGTCGAAGAATCTAACCGAAAGTAAACATTCTGGGAATCTACGCGCATCGGCCTTGACGCAGGTTCAATACTTAGCCAATGAGCGCGCCGCGGCGAGGTTGGCCGCTGTAAGTCTCGCAGCGCTGGCTGGCTGAGCGAGTTGCGTGTCCATCCTTTTTTGGTCCAAGCCGCACCGTAGATCAGATTAGTAGGTGCTTGATTTTGGTATTTTGATTTTACATAACATTAAACCTTTCTTGGGGTTCATGGTCATGGCAACAGCCATAATAATATTATATCATGTATAATATTACATTTCAGCATATTTGAATTACATGTCATCATACCAAACTGTCATACATTTTTATTCCTACATCATTCTGATTGATCACAACCAAACCTACTATCAGTGGACACATCCAAATGTAAGCGCCTGTTCTTGACAACTTTTAATCGATCTAAAAATAGCAACTTGCTGGGCCCTCTGCCGCCAACAGACACTGTTTGGCCTGTAGGTAAAATGTACAATGTATTTTCTGATTTGTGCACAAAAGCTTTATTTCTTTTTTCTTTTTTTTTAACATAACAATGTTTAATGTCACTGTATGTTTAAAAGACCATGGTCATATTTGTAAAAAAAATGTTAAATTAGAAAATAAATAACATTTTGGTTCATGATTTTTCCTACACCTGTGCTAAAAATAAGAAATAAAAATGTCGGGTATATAAGTCTCTCAAATACAGCTAGGTATGGATGGCTCGGTTTGAGTTTGTTGCAGTTGACCCTGCACAATGCGACATATCATGTTTTTGTTGAACAATTTTGACGTCACCCCTCCCATAGGGTGACGTATTTCACAACTTCCTGTGTTACACAAACTCTGTGATGACCAATTTTGACGTCACCCCTCCCATAGGGTGACGGATTTCACAACTTTCTACAGATGAACAATGTTGCCTTCACCCCTCCCATAGGGTGACGGATGTCACAACTTCCTGTGTACACAAACTGATGACGTATTTCACAACACAAATGGCGGATGTCACAACTTCCTGTGTACACAAACTGATGACGTATTTCACAACAAAATGGCGCTGCCCATGGTCAACCTCTAAACTATCCGTATAGAATGGGGGCGTCCTCGCCCCCATAATAATTTAAACAAGGACACCAACAGGAACAGGAAACAATTTGCGGCCAAAGTAAGTGACCAGTCCGCCCAGCCATGCAATCCCTTATAAACCCACAGTCTTAACTTAAACCATGCAAGCTGCGCAATTTTATGCTTTTTTCACGACCTGCACTCTGCGTGTT
>NC_090245.1:66822539-66827539 GCF_037325665.1 Littorina saxatilis
CATGCCGGATATGACGTCATTAAAGACATTTATCCAAAAAATGAAAAAAACATGTCTGGGGATATCATACCCAGGAACTCTCATGAAACATTTCATAAAGATAGGTCCAGTAGTTTACTCTGAATTGCTCTACACACACACACACACACACACACACACACACACACACACACACACATACACACACACACACACACACACACACACACACACACACACACATACACCACGACCCTCGTCTCGATTCCCCCCTCTACGTTAAAACAGTTAGTCAAAACTTGACTAAATGTAAAAAGGAAAAGGTAAAACATGTTTGTAACACGACAGAAAAGAGATCAATCGGAGAGAAAGGAGATGGAGTACGGGGAGGGGAAGGGGGTGGTGGTTGTGGGTTGACAGACAAACAGGCATGGAAGATATGTAACATTATATCTTTGTGGTTGTGAGTGTGAGATAACTTCTCTGTTCGTGTTTTGGGAATATTATTAGAACGGAAGACATCGCAAGATCTTCAGATTTTACTCGCCTCTTTAAATGCCGAATTCTAATCAGAAGAATCACTTCGCTTTCAGTTACAAACAAAGTGGGTGGCAAAGTAGTCTACAAATTATAAATCACACAGTTCAGAGATAAAAAAAGACGACCCCACACCAGCATGGTAATTGGCATAAAAAGATGAAAAATATATATAGAAAAATACTCTCGCACCTGCTTTACCTACTTTGAGAACGGCCTAACAGACTAAAAACTAACAATAATTGAACAGACCAAAAACTGTTCACTGACAATTAAGCTAACTTACACTGACAAAGACACTGTGCATTGTATTTTACACAGACAACCGGATACATAGCATGCGATGGATATGTAAAGTAATTAGTGCGTAAACAAACTAAACACGACCGGAGAAAGAAACGGGAAATTAATAGGGTACGGAACTGCTTCCAATTGCTGATAAAAAAAAAACACAGTCACACCCACAACAACCTGAAACACGCAAGCAAGCATTATTTATTACAAAAAAACAAAGTAGGAACTTTTTACCATGACAAAATAAACAATAAAAAAAACCCGCCTGGACAGGCAGAACCACAGAGGTCCCTGACTTAACAAGGCGATCCAATTATGTCAAGTCGACAAGAAACTACGCAGGTAAAAAGCGCTCAACAAATCCAAAACAAACACACAAAGAGGGCCGTCAAATTCTCAACATTTCACACTTCTCGTAACAAACCAGCCTATCAAATTATCCCCTTCACTCCAAATGCCAACACCCTCTTCAAAGCTGGTAAAAACGAAGAGCAAGCAAACACGCAGGTAATGATATTCCTTGCCGCAAACTTCTTCAATGGGTGAGCAAGACTCATTAAGTCGGCGCTCAAAAGATCGAGCGATATTCGACACTCTCCCAACTTGTTCGCAAAACAGAAGGTTTGGCTGTTTCGCGGTGATAAGAGGGAACAATATGTTGGCTGTTAAAAAAAAAGGAGTATGTCGCGACACCTGTCGATGCCTCCCTGTCATACGGACGCGAGAGAAAAGACACACACAAGCGTGAGCATGTTTGATATCTTTTTGTTTTTTTTTTTTTGGGGGGGGGGGATGGAAGGGTTTGCTTTAAAGACTGTGTACCTACACACCTGCTGAACCATAATTTGCAAATAAAAATGTCAGCAGGCTATCATGCGGTTATTTTTGTTTTCAGAGTTCTTCCTCCTCGATGACTGTTTGCACTGTTATTTGTTGCTGATTGTATTGTTTGTCAGTGTGTGATACCAGTCTGAATGAATGCCTTTTTTTTTGTTTGTCAGGACAGACAAGCAACACACTTTTCGGTTGGATGCCATAACAGTTCTTAGAAGACAGAAAGAAAGAAAGAAAAGTCGGATGACAGAAAGACTGAAAGAGAAGGAGTGAATAAACAAAAGAAAGCGAACAACAAACAAACTCCAACCAACCAAACAACCAACTAACCTAGCAAGCAAGCACCCATCCAACCAATCTAACTAAGCAAACAGAAAAACACAAACAAATCAACAAACAAGCAAGCAAACAAACAAATGAACTGTTCTGAGGTTTGCAACTGATCCGGTCGTTCCTCCTTCGAGCAAAATCCTTGTTAAAGTGTTAATCACGCCATTAACATTATCCAACAGAGGTAAACTTGCACCTTATTGGCTCACGTAAGTGTAGCCTATGCGATGCTAACTTTTGTCTGTCTGTGCGTGTGCATGTGTGTATGTGTGTGATGGAAACTTTAACATTTGACTGAACACCGAAATACTAATTTTACCTGGTTATTATCCAAGCAACAGCTTCAAAGTATTGAAGCAATGATCAACATTTCGTCGGCACGTATGTAGTTAAAGTGTGTATCCAAAGAAAACGGGTGGTGGGGGGTTTTGGGGGGGGTAAAAACAGGTGACTGGTTTGTGTCGTGTGTGATATGTAGACCAGGTCAGGGGTCAAGGTTAAGTCAGATCGCGTGATTGTAGTATAGATACAGTTCTCACCCAGCTGCAGTTCGCCGATTCGGGGAAGACGATTTCACATTGTTCGGTTTCGTAGCCCCATAAAAATAGATAAAGAAGATACCAAAGGAGATTTCCTACAGGTTGATCTGCACAGCGTGTTTCCAGTGTGTGCGCGTGGAAGCGCTGTCGAAAGCGCAGTGTCGATCTGGCAGTCGTATCCCCGTAAGTAGGCTACAGACAGACATATCTAGATCTAGTGTCTCCCACTCTTGCACCGTGTCACCTATGCTTACTGTGTGTGTGTATGTGTGACGGAGTGAATGAGTTTGTGTTACTGTTTGTCGATTTCTTACGGGAGCCTGGAAGGCTTCGCCTCTTGTTTTATGAAAGCGTTTACATCACAAGCAATAGATCGGCTTGAGTCTAGCGTAACGCAAATACAAGCCTACCTCTTCTAATTGGAACACGATCTGCACTTAATTCAATGATTGCTGTCCTTGCCGTGTAAACGAGCATGTACATCTCCACTTTCATTGTTCGTAATAAGAGAACGCATTCCGATAGAACACACAGCAAATAGTTGGAACTACATTCTTAATGATTTTAAAAAAAAATTCCCAATTGTCTTACACAAAAATCAAACACACACACACACACACACACACACACACACACACACACACATATTTACACACACAAACACACACACACACACACACACAATAACAAACAAACAAACAAACAAACAAACAAACATGCTGCACAATCATGCAGGAAGCAGTTATGCTGACGTTGTTTAGTGTGTGTCCAAATAGAACGATGCTCTTGGCCCATATAACAACCTGGACAATCTGTGTTGATGCACGTGATAGTTTGCAGGGGCAGACACACATACATATTTATTGAATAACGTCACTAATAAACGTCCACCTGTTTCTTGGCAACGCTCAATCACAACACTCGTCGTTGCCCTGTTTCGGTTCATTGACACAGTCTGTCGGAACTTAAATATTACAGCTCTAATTGGAATATGACATGGACGTAATTAAAACACACCTTGTTTCTCGTGTAAACGATCTTTTACACCACTATAGATGTGTCCTGGACCGGTATGCAAAGTCGAGGTTAGAGTCCGGGGGAAAAAAAACTGTTCTCTCAAGGCCTGACTAAAGTCTCTCAAATCAACTCCTGGGCTGTAATGGTGAAACAGGCAACTATGTATAAAGTGAACCACATTATCTTAATCGGAAAGATGTACGTTAGTATATATATAAAACAAAACAAAAATAGTTTTTACCGTTGGAAAGTATTTTTAATAGGCAGTTCAATCAATCAATATGATTGATTGATTGATAGGCAGTTACAGATAAGAAGCATTTTTGTGAGAGTGTTCGAATAACAAAACGTTACAAAAGTTAGCTTGTTGTACTCGATAGGTTGTATTTAATTCATTGTATGAGATATTGTTAATTGTAGTTATTTATTTGAATAAAATAGTTTGAAAAGAAACAAAAAAAACTCCTGGGCTGATGTGCACAAAGCGATACGGGGTGCCACCCAAGTGGTTGGGAACAAACCGCGAGGACTGATTGGTTAAAATCACATCGAATCTCACTTTCAACCAATCCGACCCCGCGGCTGCGTACCGCCCATGTCGGTGACACCCAGTTTCACTTCGTGCAACCCAGCTCTGCATACAGGTCCTGGTTTTAACATGTGACAGGGGAATCATCACTTTAAGACACACACAAAGGAGTGGGAATTGCTTGATGAATTCAGGTCCTGGTTTTAACATGTGACACGGGAATCATCACTTTAAGACACACAACAAGGAGTGGGAATTTCTTGATGAATTCAGGTCCTGGTTTTAACATGTGACATGGGAATCATCACTTTAAGACACACACAAAGGAGTGGGAATTGCTGGATGAATTCAGGTCCTGGTTTTAACATGTGACAGGGGAATCATCACTTTAAGACACACACAAAAATTAAAGGAGTGGGAATTGCTTGATGAATTCAGGTCCTGGTTTTAACATGTGACACGGGAATCATCACTTTAAGACACACAACAAGGAGTGGGAATTTCTTGATGAATTCAGGTCCTGGTTTTAACATGTGACATGGGAATCATCACTTTAAGACACACACAAAGAAGTGGGAATTGCTTGATGAATTCAGGTCCTGGTTTTAACATGTGACACGGGAATCATCACTTTAAGACACACAACAAGGAGTGGGAATTGCTTGATGAATTCAGGTCCTGGTTTTAACATGTGACACGGGAATCATCACTTTAAGACACACACAAAGGAGTGGGAATTGCTTGATGAATTCAGGTCCTGGTTTTAACATATGTGACACGGGAATCATCACTTTAAGACACACAACAAGGAGTGGGAATTTCTTGATGAATTCAGCAATAGCAATTGCCAGTTTTGCCGTGTCAACATTGTGTTAATTAATAGCTAGGCCTTGGTCTGACCGAGTATTCGGTTTTGTGGTAGTTGTCAGGTCATACACTCA
>NC_090245.1:66830039-66831595 GCF_037325665.1 Littorina saxatilis
CCACAACACGTTTGTTCTGAGGAAAATAATGTCTATTTTGTAAGATGGATAGAAATCCAAGGGTCTACAATAACATTAAATAACAACAGAAGATGATTTAAATGATTTGCACTGCAGCTTTCGTAGACGCATAAAAGACATCACAACTAATTATCTCGGTGCAGTTTTTCACACATCACAATCGTGAGCTATTGTAAAGGTTACATGTTATTGACATATAAAAACAAATGAAAAATGTTTCAACGAAAGCATTAGTGTGTTGGAAGAACAAAGCGTCTTCCGGGGCGCCAAACGGATACAATGCGATTTTTTACGAGGTATGTTTCCAACGCAACTGGGCGCTGGGTTACAAAAGAAATTATGTGATTGGCGTAACTGGATCCTGAAGAATGTTTAACAATTAACGACATCAGCGTTTTTATGCTGTCATCAGTCTTGTTTTTAAGGCCGGTATGACATTACATGTGATTGTGGTTGTGGCTTTTTCTTTTTTTGTCTTGTAGAACATTGGTTTGCATTGGTTTTTTTGTTTTATTTTGTGATGTTTTCTCTCTCATTTATTTGTCAGTTTGTTTATTTTGCCTTACTTCCGCTTGTGTTCAAAAGCAACGATAATAGACAATACATCGTTAAAAAAAGTAAAATCTGGTCAAGAAAATAATATATCGTGTAATTGCTGTTATAAACTTGGCCAAAATATTATTGCAACAATTTTTGCACGTTCAGAAAAGCGTTAAACCACAATCCATTTTAATTGAACTTTATATGTTGGAAAAGGTAATTATATCTACTGTTCATATCATTTGTTCGATCGGTGGTACTTTGAATAGGCATCCCGTGGCAGCCTGTCAAACAAGGTCACCCTTAAAATCGACCTGACAAAAACCAATGCCCCGTATTTTAAAATCTGCAAAAAATCAGAATGTGCACTTACCAAACACTTCTGACTACCATTGGAAAGGCCATTCAATTTCCTGTTCAGAGCATTTTGTTTCATGCACCTTACGTCTTTAGTATTTGTGTAGCGTTTTGTCAAAGGCGGTAGGTGTCAACCGTTTTAGAGGCCAAAAAAGGCACGTTTTGCGGCCATTTTTGAGAGGTTCCTCCACTGAGAGAGCCATATCTGCTCAAGTTCCCAATGAATTGCTTTGAACATTTCAGAAGTTATGACCAATAGGCTGACCAGAATGTGTGTGGATTTTTGTGAACGTGTATATCAAGCGTGTCGTATTACGTAACTTTTCCGAAAGATCTAAACAAATATTCTTATTATTTCAGGGTTTAAGGAAAAAAAATCGTGACTTTGCATGCTTAGCAAACCATGGTTGGGGCAAATGGTGCCACAGTTTCAGGCAGATCTGAGTGCTGGTTTACGAAGTGTTTGGTAAGTGCACATTCTGATTTTTTGCAAATTTTAAAATACGGGGCATTGGTTTTTGTCACGTCGATTGTAAGGGTGACCTTGTTTGACAGGCTGCCACGGGATGCCTATACAAAGTACCACCGATCGAACAAATGATATGAACAGTAGACATAATGACCTTTTCTAGCATATA
>NC_090245.1:66831795-66836795 GCF_037325665.1 Littorina saxatilis
GCCGCAGTCTTTTTGGTCAGTTCCGATTACCTCCCATTGATGCGAAAACCTATATGACTGTTTTTTGTTATTTTTCTCTCTGTTAATTCACCAGTGGCTATGTAACATGTGTTATACCTTATAGGTTCCAGCGACTAAATATTTTCCCCCGGTGCAACCATAGACATGTACGTCATCATGATCTCCCCTTAATTTGACCGTTATTTTGGCTGTCTTAGTGAAATGGTAAGATATATCTCTATGTTTTTTACATGTAAGTGTTCGGAAAAAATACAGTTATAGCAGTTATGTACAAAAATAAGCAGCATATGCTCTTTTCGCCAAAGTAAAGTCCTTTTTTCTTCTGGTTTCTTATATGTGTCACAGCACACCGCAAGCTTTTAGGCGAATAGCAAGTGAGTGGTATATATATATCATCAATTTTATAGTAGGTAACGGTGTAAATTACTTGCCATGGTCATGTCCATTATACGTTTTCCATATTCCATATGTGTCATTTAATTGTGTGTTGCTTGATGCCATGTATGTATGTATGTGTGTGTGTACATGACTTTAAATAAGCATGGATGGATGTGTGCACTCGATTGTGTGTGTGAACCATGTATATATTTTCTGTTGTCAATGTTGTCAATTACATATGTTATACTATGCGTTTGAATCATTAAGTATTTTAGACGTCATACTTTTTTTCGTATCTTCACGATGGCTTTTTACCCGTTTAAATTTTAATGCTTCCAACTTTCAAAGCGCTGCACGGCTGGGAAGAGATGCGCACTTTTATCACTGTTGTTCATGTAGACGTAATCATGGATTCATGCAAACGTCATACCTGCTGTATTTTATTTTGTTTGTTTGTATAGTCGCGTGCGGTCGCGCAGTCTTTTTGGTCAGTTCCGATTACCTCCCATTGATGCGAAAACCTATATGACTGTTTTTTGTTATTTTTCTCTCTGTTAATTCACCAGTGGCTATGTAACATGTGTTATACCTTATAGGTTCCAGCGACTAAATATTTTTCCCCGGTGCAACCATAGACATGTACGTCATCATGATCTCCCCTTAATTTGACCGTTATTTTGGCTGTCTTAGTGAAATGGTAAGATATATCTCTATGTTTTTTACATGTAAGTGTTCGGAAAAAATACAGTTATAGCAGTTATGTACAAAAATAAGCAGCATATGCTCTTTTCGCCAAAGTAAAGTCCTTTTTTCTTCTGGTTTCTTATATGTGTCACAGCACACCGCAAGCTTTTAGGCGAATAGCAAGTGAGTGTATCATCAATTTTATAGTAGGTAACGGTGTAAATTACTTGCCATGTTCATGTCCATTATACGTTTTCCATATTCCATATGTGTCATTTAATTGTGTGTTGCTTGATGCCATGTATGTATGTATGTGTGTGTGTGTGTACATGACTTTAAATAAGCATGGATGGATGTGTGCACTCGATTGTGTGTGTGAACCATGTATATATTTTCTGTTGTCAATGTTGTCAATTACATATGTTATACTATGCGTTTGAATCATTAAGTATTTTAGACGTCATACTTTTTTTCGTATCTTCACGATGGCTTTTTACCCGTTTAAATTTTAATGCTTCCAACTTTCAAAGCGCTGCACGGCTGGGAAGAGATGCGCACTTTTATCACTGTTGTTCATGTAGACGTAATCATGGATTCATGCAAACGTCATACCTGCTGTATTTTATTTTGTTTGTTTGTATAGTCGCGTGCGGTCGCGCAGTCTTTTTGGTCAGTTCCGATTACCTCCCATTGATGCGAAAACCTATATGACTGTTTTTTGTTATTTTTCTCTCTGTTAATTCACCAGTGGCTATGTAACATGTGTTATACCTTATAGGTTCCAGCGACTAAATATTTTCCCCCGGTGCAACCATAGACATGTACGTCATCATGATCTCCCCTTAATTTGACCGTTATTTTGGCTGTCTTAGTGAAATGGTAAGATATATCTCTATGTTTTTTACATGTAAGTGTTCGGAAAAAATACAGTTATAGCAGTTATGTACAAAAATAAGCAGCATATGCTCTTTTCGCCAAAGTAAAGTCCTTTTTTCTTCTGGTTTCTTATATGTGTCACAGCACACCGCAAGCTTTTAGGCGAATAGCAAGTGAGTGGTATATATATATCATCAATTTTATAGTAGGTAACGGTGTAAATTACTTGCCATGGTCATGTCCATTATACGTTTTCCATATTCCATATGTGTCATTTAATTGTGTGTTGCTTGATGCCATGTATGTATGTATGTGTGTGTGTGTGTACATGACTTTAAATAAGCATGGATGGATGTGTGCACTCGATTGTGTGTGTGAACCATGTATATATTTTCTGTTGTCAATGTTGTCAATTACATATGTTATACTATGCGTTTGAATCATTAAGTATTTTAGACGTCATACTTTTTTTCGTATCTTCACGATGGCTTTTTACCCGTTTAAATTTTAATGCTTCCAACTTTCAAAGCGCTGCACGGCTGGGAAGAGATGCGCACTTTTATCACTGTTGTTCATGTAGACGTAATCATGGATTCATGCAAACGTCATACCTGCTGTATTTTATTTTGTTTGTTTGTATAGTCGCGTGCGGTCGCGCAGTCTTTTTGGTCAGTTCCGATTACCTCCCATTGATGCGAAAACCTATATGACTGTTTTTTGTTATTTTTCTCTCTGTTAATTCACCAGTGGCTATGTAACATGTGTTACAGAATTGCACCGGTGTAAGGGTTAACATTTTATTTTTCACCAAGAGAATATAATTCATTATATGCGGGATAATGTGCGGGGGGGGGGGGGGGGAGGGGTGCAAACAACATTTTCACAAGCACATAACCAACAAAATGACATCGCATGCGCAGCACACAAAGTGCGTAGCACGGGTACCACTAGTGTATACATATTTTAACCAAAGATGTATGAAATAAACTGTACATGTGCTCATTGCGCTGAACACATTATCAAGATTGTAACCTGAAGACGTTTGTTTTGGTGGTATTCACTCTTCAACCAAGGCTTTCCCTTGGGGTAATGCCTGCTCTCCCCTTGGGCTTGTTTTCAAAGTAAAGCCAAAAATACCAACCGAATTACTGTTTTCAAGTTTAGACAAACATATAGCACAACATACTGTTTTCTAGGTAAATCCACAGACACCAACAACGACCATGTCTAAAGTAAAGCCAGAAATACTACCCAAATTACTTTTGTTGAAGAAAAGACACAAATACCACCCATATAGTGTTTTAAAGTAAAATCAGAAAGACCACCAAAGTATTATTTTGAAAGTAAAGACAAAAATATCACACACAAGATTATTATTATTAATAGAAATAAGATTCAGAACACTGTTAAAACCATTCACAATACTGAAGTGAAGCCAGAAATGTCATCAAAAATGTTGTTTTAAAAGCCAGAAATACCACACACATTAATGTTTTTGTTTGTTATAGTTCAGCCAGAAACACCACCCAACATACTGTTATAAAGTAAAGCCAGAAACACCAACCCAAAGTAAAGCAAAAATACCACACACAAAAACTGATTTAAAGTAATGTCAGAAACACAACCAACAATATTGTTTTTTTTAAATAAAGCCAGAAATATTGCCAACAAGATTGTTTCAAGTAAAAATTACAAATACCACCCAACATAGCCTACTATTTTAAAGCTAAAGCCAAAAGCTGGTTAGCCTTGAATCACCAAGATCGTTCGTTCGCCTCACCATGTCTCAACACACCGGAAGTTCGCTGGGAATTGCTCCCCTTTTGGGCTCTACCCAGTTTGACAGTTCTAATTGGGGCTCGGTGAAGAACCTCTTAGCTCCCCGCATCAACTCTAATCGCCCCGTTTGAAAAAAAAAGCAAAACAAGCACACGCACACGCGTCTTCATTCTCGCACGCGCTGCACGAAAACTCCATCAGCCAACCTCAAAAGAAAATGTAGCGACCCCAAGTAGTGACAAGAAAAATGTTCATTCAAAATGAACAGCGTCGATGCAATGTCCACCAAAGATTTATTTTGGGAAGTGTTAAAGGTTAGGGTCAAAAGTTAATGAATTGCATGTTGTGCTGGATATATAAATTGTTTATTTCAGTCAATGCTTGCTATGAATTGATCAAACAGCCACAAGAAAAAAAAACTTTTTAATTAAAAAATAGAGCTTGTTTGAAACAGGTAGAAAGGAAGAGTTGATATTGCAATATCTGTACGTGGGAATGTGGTGAAAAAGAGTGCTAAAAGTAGTAAGTCAGTCTCAGATCCATTTCAAATATTTATTGCAGAAAAACAAAATACAAATTACAAAAAAACACAGAACCATTACCAGGTGTCATAGGAATGTTTGAAAACAATAGTTTTAATTTTACACTGTAAATACAGGAATCAGAATTAAACACCTCAAATTGGCACATGCATAATGAATCACCTGGAATTGCAACAGGGAGATACTGAAGTAATTGGAAACAAACATCTGAAATTGACAGAGAAACAATTGAAAATATAGTACCAGTTGACATGAGCGTACAATATTTTAATGGAAGTGCATTTTTAGCACGAAGCATCCGCAGGAGGATGCACTAACAATTACATATTGCCACAAAATGTGTACGGACATTTCACAACCGTGCATTATTAGCACAGAACACATACATGGGGGCGCACAAAACATTATTGTGACAATAATTTACACGAAACATTTCACATAAGTACATTTTTCAGCATGGTGCATCTACAGGAGGGTGCTCCAACAATGATGCATAGTGCCAACATTTAGCGCAAACTTTTCACAACAGTGCATTATTACCACAAAGCGCATACAGCGATTATATAGTAGCAAGTTGCACTAAACATTTGAACAAAATGCATTTTGTTCAAATGTTAACAGCACAGAACCAAGTTTTGCATAAGTGCACAACAGCACTGACCATTAATTTTTCACAAAAGTGCATAACAGCTGTGACAATTTTACAAAAGTGCATTGACC
>NC_090245.1:66841795-66856795 GCF_037325665.1 Littorina saxatilis
TTTGCAGATGATACTACAATTCATTCTAGTCACCAAGATCTTAATAAACTAGCAAATATCCTCCAAGAAAACATTGAACGATTACTTGAATGGTCAGAACTAAACCATATGTCACTGAATCCAAATAAAACTAAATGCATACTACTTACAACGAGGCAAAAAAGACAAAATCTAACATCTAAATTTCCGACATTGCTAATACGAAATCAAGATGTTACCGAAGTTGATAGCCATAAAGTCTTGGGAATAACTATTGACAATAACCTGTCTTGGTCAAAACATGTAGATACACTTTGTAAAAACACATCAAAAAAAATATTTCAGTTATCAAAAATCAAACACTTTCCAGACCTTCGCACAAGAAAACTGGTTTTTCAGGCACATATTCAGTCAGCTATTGACTATGCGTCCACAATGTGGGACTCTGCAAGTGCAAATACTTTGAAACACTTGGGCAGTTTACATAAAAGAGCTGTTAAATTAATTATTTTAAAAAATACATCTCTTTCCATGACTGATTATAAACGATTGCAAATTCTTCCTATCAAAGATAGATTTGCATATAACAAAGGTGTGATGATGCATAGAATTATGTCAGGGAATGCCCCTACACTCATTGCCTCAAATTTCAAAATAAATCATTATAGAAAATGTAACAAATTAATTACACCAACTCCAAGAATTGACCTGTACAAGTCGAGTCTATCATATTCTGGAGCAATTATGTGGAACGCCATTCCAAATATAATTAAATTACGAATTCATGAAACATCATTCAAGGAATATTACATGCTGTTTCTTTTACAAAACTTATAAAAACTATTATCAAGCAGCTGGCAAAATATAACTGTACTCTCTGATTATATTGAAAAACATGATTATATATAATTCATGAAGGATTATTTTTTTATACAAACACATATTTCCCTGTTATATATAATTTTCAAGCATTGCTAAAGAATCCTAATGCATCTTAAAATGTCTTATTGGTTGCTTGACATGTTAATTATGGTAAATATGTCATTTGTACTATTGTTAAACTTATCTTTTATTTCTTCTTGTTTGTTACCCCTCAATGGGCGAGGGCCGGATGAAAAGAAGCATGTATACATTGCTTATTCTGTCACCCTCGTAAAATAAATTTCAATTCAATTCAATTCAATTCTCTGGAAGTTTTCCGACCTCCTTTTGTTGGTTAACTTTTTAACTTTTTAATTTCTAATTTTTTAATTATATAATTGTGTGTCTATGCGTCCCAAGGACAGATTGTAAGAAAAGGCGTAGCCTTAAATCTTAATCCTTGTTAAATAAAGTTCAATTCAATTCAATTCAATTCTCTCTCTCTCTCTCTCTCTCTCTCTCTCTCTCTCTCTCTCTCGCTCTCTCTCTCTCTCTCTCTCTCTCTCTCTCTCTCTCTCTCTCTCTCTCTCTCTCTCTCTCTTTGCAGGCAGAAAGAATACAAAGGTTCCAGACATGTTGGTCAATGTGACAGCTTTTAATCAGTCTGCAACTTCCTCAAAGTGTCGACACCGTCGCTCAACCAACCATGTTCGATAGGTTTCGGCAAACTGTGTTAAAAGTGTTGACTCTTCCTGTTCACATTTTACGCGTTTCCTATAGGTCTGTGCAAACTTAAGAAGCTAGAAGATCGATGGAGTGTTCTTGTATTCTTTTCAGAAAGTAATAACATCGACTGTTAGGAACGGCTGATTGAATACATTTGCTTAAAACATTTACAAAATTGTGGGTAATGTCACGGTCGCATTGTTTTGAAGTGTACGATGTCACTTGTTGCATAATGTAAATGCATTTATCGCATTATGTCGACTGACCTTCCTCAAGTGTGACCTATATATAAGGCACACACATCGTACATTATGCAATTAAACAAAGTTAAAGTTTTGCAGTGTTCAGATAATAGTGTATTGATCGGATCGCGGAGACAGAGACACAGAGAGAGAGAGAGAGAGAGAGAGAGAGAGAGAGAGAGAGAGAGAGAGAGAGAGAGAGAAAGAAAAACAGAGAGAGAGACACAGAGAGAGACACAGAGAGACAGAGAGAGACAGAGACACAGAGGGAGAGAGACAGAGAGAGAGACAGAGATAGAGAGACAGAGAGATAAACAGAGACTTATAGAGAGAAAGAGAGAGAGAGAGATAGACAGATACCGAGACAAGCAGAGGGGTGGGGGCTCAAGAAACTGAAGTTCACAGCAGATAATGTATCTTCAAGAGGTAATCCTGCTACGCAAAACCTGCAGCCTGGCTTTCCCTATGGACTAACTAATTCCATACATAAGCATGGCCGTCTTGTCTGAAGGTTCTTGATTCCCCAAGCTTTCAGAACGTCCCAAAAGGACGCATTACATTGCTGTTATTTTAGCATAAGAAAAAGAAGACGATTGTATGTACATCAATGAAAATGGGTCAGTAATAGCCGACTGCGTCGCGTTCATTCTACCAAGGCGTCTGTTACAATTCAAAGCAAGAACCTACATCACCCAACATATATGTAAATGATAATCGTACAGAAAATGTCTCCAGGGTAGATAATCTACAGAAGATATAATGTTAATACTAGCAAGACACGTCTTGGACTTAGCAGTGTCCTCAATTTGACCAATCTCGCTTCGCCACCGGCACTTCTACTCTCTCTCTCTCTGATCTTCCCGAGAACCACGTTTGGCGCTTTGGGTCCAGTTTACCAGGACACATCAGTCGTCATCACACATGCAAATGAGCTAAATGGCACGCCGAGACCACGAAGGAAGCAAACCGTCAGCGGAGTTGTCGCCCCTGAGTCAGACAGGGGGCGGTCAAATCGGAGTCGCGACGTCAAGGGTATGAGCAAATACGGCCGAGACGCGCTTTATTGCGTGACTTTTGATTGCGCCGCTGCCGTACATTGACTTGAGAGCTTTTCCTTCTTTTTCGTCGCTCTTATTCCTCGTTTTCTGGTGGTGTTTTTTTGGGGGAGACCGTTAGTTTAGCCGTTGTTTTTGATCCGAACAAAGAGATATCTCGTAATAACTGAAAGGAGGGCTCTCTGAAGGGATTAAAATGTAAGAAAAAGCAAAAAGGGCAAGGACGTTGCTCGTAATAGCTGAAATAAACTCTTTCGTAAGGCCTTGAAAAAAAGGACGAAGCAGAAAAGCAAAAAAACGGGAAAAGGCAATTACTGAAAGTAGGATTAACCTTTGCGGTTTTTGCTCTATTACTCTCTAAAAGAAGCTAGCACGCGGCAAACATAATGCAAAATACTCTCAAGTTCAGTATGGAACAAAAACTCAACGCATTCCCTTGAAAAAGCAACCCCCAAAAAGTAGAGATCAACGTACTTTCTGCGCCTTTTCTTCTGCGCAGAGCAATGCAGTCATGATTATTTCGTGTGTGTGTATGTTGGCTTGGTTATATGGTTGGTTGGTTGGTTGGCTGCTTGGTTACACACTGTTGCTCTGTTGCCCTTTTTGGTTGAATAGTTGTCTGTTCGGCTGGTTGGTAAGCTAGTATCTTGCCTGCGTGCTTGCTTGCTTGATATAATCAACCGTACAACAATTTTAAGTCAATGACTGAAACCAAACCGAGCCACAATTTTACGCATAATTCACATACTCAGCATAGATTGATTCAGCAAGATAACATCACAGAAAATGAACACGTTGTCAGACAGTAAGCTTAGAGTCCCTCTCTGTTCAATCCTCCCAAATCCCCAGAATTTACCTTATTCTCTGTTTTGGCTCCAGGCCACGGAAAGTTTTAATAGTGGATCGTTCCAGTCTTTTTTCAAACTAAAAGAGAAAGAGAGAGAGAGAGAGAGAGAGAGAGAGAGAGAGAGAGAGAGAGAGACAGAGACAGAGAGAGAGAGAGACAGAGAGAGAGAAGAGAGAGAGAGATAAAAGAGAGAGAGAAGGAAGAGAGAGACAGCGAGATAGAAAGAGAGAGAGACAGAGACAGAGAGAATCAGAGAGAGGGACAGACAGACAGACAGACAGACAGACAGACAGACAGACAGACAGACAGACAGACATTCAGACAGACAGACAGACAGACGGACAGACAGAGGGTGAGAAACAGAGAGATATATAACTTTGTTTACTGTGTCTGTCCTTTAAACTTTACCAAAGTTTCAGGCTCAGGAGCTTTTGAATGGTTGTGGAAATACATGTAATAACGAAGCGTGCACGCAATAACCTTTTCCAATCTTAGCTTCCTCTCTGTCGTCGTTGTCATCGTTGCTACCGTTGCTGTTGTTGTGGCAGTTGTACTTGTAGCTTGAACAGTATGGCCTCAGCCCAAGGCATATGGACAACCGCTTGGGGAAATGAAAACGTTTGCAATTGCTGGTCAACTACTTATCCTCTGGTCGTTTTGTTTCTAGCCCAGTCTTCTCTTGTGACATTGTTGTTGTTGGTGTTGTTATTGTTGTTGTTGTTGGTGGTGGTGGTGGAGGTGGTGGTGGTGGTGTTGTTGTTGTGGTTGTTGTTGTTGTGGTTGCTCTTGTGGTTGTTGTTGACCGTCGTCGTCGTTGTGGTCGTCGTCGTGATTGTGGTCGTGGTCGTCTTTGTGTTGTTGCCCTGTTGTTGTTTTTGTAGTTAGAAGACACTCTTCTTATTCTTACTCGTGAATTTTTAAATGAAGCCCAAGGGAAACAGGAGAACCTAGAGATTTCTTCACAAGCGGGGTTTCGGTGAAATCCAAGACAAAATAAATATGCGCATGTTTCGGTACACTCGCGACAAGTCAACCCCAGATTCAATTCCAGCCCATTTCAACGCTTCACGACTGCAGCCAATCGCTTCAATCTATCAAACAGGAAGCGGAAACGCGTGTACAAGTCGGCCATGTTGGATCGATGCGTTGGAGATATGAACGTTTACCCGTCGTCTGGGAACGTATATAGTCATCAAAAGGCGCATAGTCTTGATCATTCTGTCTCACTGCCTTTGGTACTGTCGACAAACCTTCGGGGCGACTTTTAGATTAACAAAATCTTCTCGCTCGTCTGCTACAACTATTTTGGTAAAGTTGTGGGAGTAATTTTCGAAATTAAGTTTGTCCCTTTCCCCGTCTGTAGCTTGAAGGATCATAAACTCGACGCTAGCTTTTCTGGCTGGAAGAAAAAGTTGATACTAAAATGGTTATTAAGGAAAATGGGGTTTTCACGGGTACTCGCTTTTCATTGATGTTTTTGATCGCGGCCTCTCTGTACCCAAAAGCTTTAGCTAAAAAGAAAAATATGTAGCTATACCATAGATGCTTTCTGGTGGGCTGTTTCAACATTTCAAGATAATTGGTGGACAAAAAACCTGGCTACTTACTTGCGGTGCCTTTTCTCTTTTTCTTTGTGAGAGAGAAAAAAAGAGGAAAAACAGAGAGAGAAAAAAGAAAAACAGAAAAAAGACAGAAAGAAAGGAATACAAACAGAGATACCGATAACAGAACGAAAGAAAGAAAGAAAGAAAGAAAGAAAGAAAGAAAGAAAGAAAGAAAGAAAGAAAGAAAGAAAGAAAGAAAGAAAGAAAGAAAGAAAGAACGAACGAAACAAACAAACAAACAAACAAAGAAGAAAAAGACCAAGAACAAGAATAACTACTTTATTGTCTGTCTTTACAAAACACACATTTAATTGTCTTTAGGCATGCCTCACACGATATATTGCACAAAAAACATAAAATGATAACGATTAAACATTTCATTCAAAATTGTGTATCATAACTCCCTGCATTGTAAGAAATAAATAAATAAAAAAGGCAAGAAAGATGAGAAAAAAAAGAGAAACAAAGAAATGTAGTAAAGGATTATCGAGTAAGTAAGTGAAAGGATAAACTAATATCGGATAAATGTGTACATTAGTAAACAACAACATGAATTAATAGCCAATCCAAAGACATATCAAACGAAATCAAATGTGAGAGAATAAACGAAATAATACATTAGCAACGGATGAAATATAGCAACATCAACCGAGCCCCAAACAAATTCGACCTTTCAATGTTGTGCAGGGCTGCGGGATTGCTGAGTTCAGTGACTGAAAACGATAAAGACATCCACACAGCAACAACGACCACTGGTCAGAGTGGTCAGTCACAGCCGCGTGAGGGTTTCCACCTTTGTGTGGAGGGAATGCTGATGAGTTTGGGAAAAGAGAAAGAGAGAGAGAGACAGAGAGAGAGAGAGACAGACAGAGACAGAGGGAGAGAGAGACAGAGACAGAGAGAGACAGAGACAGAGACAGAGACAGAGACAGAGACAGAGAGAGGGAGGGAGACAGACAGAGAGAGAGAGAGAGAGAGAGAGAGAGAGAGAGAGAGAGAGAGAGGGAGGGAGAGAGAGAGAGAGATCAAATCAAATCAAATCAAATTTTATTTTACGAGGGTTGTGGCATAAGCAATATAAACGAGCTTCTTTTCAACCAGCCCTCGCCCAGAGAGGGACTATTCTAATCTTAAATACATATATATACAAACGTAAAACAATTACAAAAGATAAGCATGACAGTAAACTATTCACATGACTATATACACGTTGTAGGCTATACATACATTCTTGCGTAATGAAATACTGATGCTTTATGGACAGAATATGATCAATATGAAAATAATCAGAACGAAGTCTTCCATTACTGTGACTTTTCGTAATTTGACATTAAATGTAATGAGAGGTGTTTTTTGAAAGTATTGAGATTTGTTGGGACTCGAACTGATTCCGGGAGAGAATTCCACAAAACGCTGCCAGAATAAGCTAAACTTGATTTAAAGAGATCTATCCGCGGAATGGGGACGTTGATTTTTCGGCTTGGTTTGGCTTTAAATTTTGTAATGAAAGCACTCGGTGCATGGCCGGAAAGGATTTTGTGAAGGAGCACGCCTTTATTTGATTTGAGAGAGAGAGAGAGAGAGAGAGAGAGAGAGAGAGAGAGAGAGAGAGAGAGAGAGAGAGACACACACACACCGATACAGAGACAGAGAGAGACAGAGAGACAGCGAGACAGAGAGACAGAATGTGAGATTAGAGAGAGAGAGAGAGAGAGAGGGAGAGAGAGGGAGAGAGAGAGAGAGAGGGAGAGAGAGAGAGAGAGAGAGAAAAGAGAGAGAGAGAGAGAGAGAGAGAGAGAGAGAGAGAGAGAGAGAGAGAGAGAGAGAGAGAGGGAGGGAGAGAGAGAGAGTATACAATCCTCTCGAAGGTGTCTGATCTTCCTGGCAAACAGAATAAGAGAGAAAGGGGAAAGGTACAGAGCGAAGAAAGTTAACGCCTCCCTCCACACACACACACACACACACACACACACACACACACACACACACACACACACACACACACACACACACACACACACTCACACACTCACACACACATACACAGACGCACATAACCATGAATTTAGTTAGGTTGTGTATTAATGTCCTTTAACAGTGATCTTCCTTCTTATCTTCCATCCGTGACAAAGAACCCCTGAGGGTAATGGAAAACAGCCGCCTCTAATCGCGTAATCTCGTGTTTTCTCGCGGCAGCCATTTTAGGGTTCACGAAATCCCTTCTTCGATCTACAAACATGACCGCATACGCAAAATCAACACAGCCGAGGCAAGTGAAATGTTTAGACGCCATTGTTCCGTTTTAGCCTTGCGTTTTGGGGAACAGCGATAATCCAATTGGTCCATCTGCCTAATAGTAGAGCTTTTCCACCGCTTTTCGTACCAGTAATAAATCTGTTTTCATTCTGAGCAGAATGTTCATGAATAGCAAAATGTTAGATGTGTATGAAGTTCTTCTTCTTTTCTTTCGTCTGATGGGAACGCCGTGTGTGTATACAATTGAGCTTACATTCAGTTTGCTATGGTATTAGAAGAAGCAGAAGCAGCAGTAGAATTAGTCGTAGTAGTCGTCGTCGTCTTAGTAGTAGTAGTAGTAGTAGTAGTAGTAGTAGTAATTGTTGTCGTAGTAGTCGTAGTAGTAGTAGTAGCAATATCGTAATATTTTGAGCGAATTAAAACATCAAGTTGGATTGCATTTTTTGCTATTTTGGTTTGTATCATCTTATTTTGTTCTGTTCCGAAACCACAGAGACAAATCGCCCCTAGTCGTAAACAGTGCAATATTATCTCCGTCTAGAATCACAAAACCGCCCAGTAAAAACCATATCCATTTCCAGAGACATTAAAAACAAACCTGTAGGATAACGATGCCAAAGGACAAAATCCATATCATCAATCAAACATCGCAGGACCCCCATTATGGCTTTCAAAAAGAAAATTCATAAACTGTGTATGAATGGCTGGTATTATATTATCTTGGGAGCAATGCCAGGTCTTATTGTACAGACACAAATAAAATATTTTGATTGTTTGATAATGCAAAACGAACGGAAGACGTATGTGCGTTGTTTGTGCTGTGTTTGCTAGTAGTTAAGTAGGGAGATCTGTATGCGTAATGGGGTAATATATACCTCCCTATCATGACAATGAAACAAATGAAATAAAGGAAATAAAGCAATGAGGGACTTTGCGGAGATTTCTCTCCCCTACCGCCACGCGGTGGCGCTTCGGTAGTTTGGGTTCAAATACGTACTTCCTGCCTTGCGTCTTTGAAGCAGTATCTTTGCTCTACGAATCGACACTTTCACTGGGACATTTTTCTGTAAAGATGAAGAATTTCGGCGATATGCAGCTCTCCGAGCTTCGTAATGAATGCAGGAAACGAGGAGCCAAACTTGACGGGCGCAAAACAGATCTTGTTGAGAGGTAAGTGGAAGAAAGTGAGATTTTTTCAGTGTTTACATCAGTCGGGATCGGTCTGCTTCTTCCTGCGGCTGCAGACAACTTGTCCTGGTTTTTTTTCTCTTATTTTATATCATTATTTTTTTTTAAATGCTTCTGGATCATTTAGATATTTTCTTAGCGTCTACTTTGAGGTACTGAATGTCTTTGTTACGGATTTTGGCCTAGGAAAGGTGCAGTTGTTTCTGAGAGAGAGAGAGTTTTGTGTGTGTGTCTCCCAACTCCGCCGCTTGTTTCGTTTCCCCGTCAATTTTTCTAAGAAATGTAGGATCCCAAACTTTAAACTTGGTCTAAAATGCATGAGTTACATTCACTTCAAGAATAGCATTCATATCACACTGACAAAATAATGACCGTGAAGCATGTTTTGTTCACCGTTGTGATAGATCTAAAAAGTTATGTTCATGTTCCAGTATGGAATGATGTTTTGTTGCAACTTGTTTTGTAACCTGGTGTAACTTTTCTTCTTATTCTTATTCTTTTTCAGACTAGAAGCTTACGAGCGGAATGCAAATTTTGGCAACACTACAACTCTTGAAAAAGAATACATGATGACAGTGCCGGATGCTAGCCTCTACAGGGACATCAACCTGGACTCCCCATTGCCAGTCATCACAGAGGGAAATGTTGCTGCCTATCTGCGTAGCAGTGATGCCAAACTCACGAACATCGCTAAGGATCTGTACAGAGAACGGTACCTTAGTTTTTGTCGTTTTGCACCAGTTCAACACAATCTTTGTTCGATCAAAGTGTCAGGCGCAAATGAAATCAGGTGTAAGCTACATTGTGGACATTGAAATTGACTGTGATGGTTTGGCGTGTGAAGCTCAGTGTGAATGTGCTGCTGGGACCCATCCACCAACAGCACACTGTAAGCATGTGTCTGCTGTGCTCTACGGTCTCAGCATTTATGTGGCTGAAGGCAACATCAAGACAATGGAAACATGCACTCAGACTCTTCAGCAATGCCGTGCTGTCAAGCGTGCGCATGGTGGGTCTCCTGTAAAAGCTGAAAATCTGAAGCTGCCTTTTGGTGACAAGATAGTGTTTGATCCCAGACCAGTCAGCGGCAGAGGAAAAGAGGACTACGAGGTTGTTTTCTTTAATACCTGGAAGGCTTGCCCGCTAGTATCTGAAAGACCTGTCTCACACCTCTTTGAACCGGCCAACATTAGAGCAGTGGTCAATGACCATGACTGCTGCAAAGAGCCACTGGAAGACCTGTGCCTCAAGGGCCTTGGGATTGTGTCCCTGACTTCCAAAGAAAGGAACACAATAGAACAGCAGACGAGAGGACAAGCAGGAAACAATCAATGGGTCATCGAGAGGACGAAAAGACTTCAGTCATCTAATTTTGGCCGCCTGTGCAATTACTGACATCTAGAACTGATCACAAACTGCTAGCAAAAAGCCTGACCTGCACGAAGTCAGTCTGCAATGCACCATCACTCAAACATGGGAAAAAATATGAACTGACAGCCCTACAGAAGTTCGCTGTGGCTACGGGCAAGCAGGTAACCATGTGTTGTGTGTTTGTGTGTGAAACACACACGTTTCTTGGCGGATCACCAGATGCTATTGTGCAGGAGACTGACGGATCTAATACAGTGGTTGAAGTGAAGTGTCCATACAGTGCCAAGGATCTCATGATTTCTGAGAAGACTGTGCCATACCTTGAGGAAAGTGGTGGACATTTACAGCTGAAAAAGTCTCATGACTATTATTACCAAATTCAGGGTCAGATGTTGTGTGTTGGAGTCAGCATGGCATATTTTGTTCTGTACACTTTCAAAGATATGGTGACATTGAACATTCCAAGAGACGATGTTTTCATCACAGCCATGGTTGACAAATGACAGGTCTTCTTTGACAACCATTTCAAACCTGCTCTGCTTCAGACATATCTGTACAGAGACTTTGCTGATGAGGCGTCTGAAGCAGAGCAAGGTGAAATGGAGGCCTGATTTTCAATCTGGCATTCTTGGAACTTTCAGCATCACCTTGTCTTTGAAAGGAGTAAAAGTGTCACACACACACAAAAGTTACAACAACAAAAAAGTGTCACAGACTGCTGAAAGTAACTGTGTAAACTGATACTACTAACCTGTTGACTAAGGAGACAGCAAAAAGAAAAGACAAAAATTCTCATGAAGTTAAACATACTGTCCTCATTGCCATTTTAACTGTGTGAAAGTTGTTAATGTTCTTTCTCTTTGTCTCCATCACGCACAAACACACACACATACACACTTTTTACAACGAATAAGTATTGCGAGCTTTCAGGCATATATATATATATATATTAATACACTGTGAAATCATGAATGCAAACAATCAGTTTCACAATGAGTTCTTGATTTAATATATTAATACACTGTGAAATCATGAATACAAACAATTAGTATCACAATGAATTCTTGATTTAGCTACAAAAGTATGTACTTGTACAAGAACTGTATGTCAAGAGGCCAAAACGTTGGTATTAACAATGGAATACAGTGGAACCCCCGATTTAAGACCCCCTCCCTTTTAAGACCCTGTTTTCTCAGATTTTCTGTTCATAACCTCTGTAAATCACCCCCCCCCCCAAATTTTAAATAAAAAACTAAAATAGGGGTTCCACTGTACCTCATTTCAAGCCAAAATACTAGTACAGTAACAGTATGTATTGTTTTGATTAAGCCTACATTCGCATGGGTATGGGTGAACATTATGTGTAATCACAACTTCCATCCAGTCATTGTTATGTTACTTGCTTGATGTGAAGACTGATTAGTACACATGATTACTAACATTATTATCCAATAACTCAGTGATTGTTAATCCCTGTTAATGTTGTAATATTGAACTTTGTGTTAAATACACTGGACAGAACAAAATAAAACATTTTCAGTATGTACACAGTGCTGTTTGAGTTTTCATATCAAACTTTGTTAAAAGGATAGTCCTCGTGTAAGCATCTCAGATCTGGCCCAGCTGATACATAACTTGCCCAGACCTGGCCCAGCTGATACATAACTTGCCCAGACCTGGCCCAGCTGATACATAACTTGCCCAGACCTGGCCCAGCTGATACATAACTTGCCCAGACCTGGCCCAGCTGATACATAACTTGCCCAGACCTGGCCCAGCTGATACATAACTTGCCCAAACATTCAACAGCCAAGCTGCTTTCTGTGCAGAGTGGACATTTTGTGAATTTTTGATTTCATAAGTGAAGCTGGTATAAAGTTTAAAAATGTATTTGTACAAAATGTCCACCTTCCACAGAAACTGAGAAATGTATCCAGAAAGATGGTCTTACCCCCGTGTAAAAAGCTGGACACACTTGAGATCATGAACCACTCATACAGGAAGGGTTGTGAATTCAAATAAATAATGTAAGGCGACATACCACACAGGATTATGGTTCAATTTGTCCATGGAAACACGCTTGGGACTGCAGTCTTCTTCAAATATTTCCGCTTCCGTGAAAAACCTGAGAATCATACACATACACACCTTAGTGATTGTAGAGAGAGAGATAGAGAGAGAGAGAGAGTATAGAAAAAAAAACTCGACACTTGACCAAATACAGTGTAAACATCGATCCACCAATCTAGACAACTAATTAATATCACTTTCGAGCAGAGCTCTGAAGTGTCGGATCAAGTCAAGTGCCGAATGCACGGTTATAACCTTGCCACTGAACACATTCTTCTCTGTTTGCTTTGTAGCGAACCGAAGGTAACCACTAGCTGACACACTGTGCAAACACATGAATAGATCTAAGATGCATGCGTGACTCGAATTTCACAACAGAGCAGTGCAGCTTAGCAACACATTTGCGTATCTTAACGTGATGAATATCGCCACATATAACTATACACTATGAAAACAAACAAACAAACGTAAACATACCGTCAGTTCCAAATTCCGAAGCATGGTAGTCGCTTTCAAGAAAATGTTCCTTGCACAATTAACAATAGGCTGCTGTCGGTCGCTCTGAAATTCCCCCTTCTCACTGCAATTTCCCACTGTTTTCGACGAAACACATCCTTAGGAAATAGATGTCCCGATCGATTCGAACACCCAATAGCACAACAACCACCTGTCGGCATGATTTCACGCCCGTGTCCAGTGGAGTAGTGTTACGAAAGGTAGCTTTCGGTTTGAAGCTGTGACCCGATCGGAAGCGCAGCGCTTTGCAAAAAAATTTGACCCAATCTACCGAAGCGCCACTACGCGGTGGCAAGGGCGATAATTTTCAGCTAAGTCGACCATTAACAAACAACTAAACAAATATGCAATCAACACATGAACGAACTAATTTTGTGTGTTTTGTGTTCTGCGGACACGACTTATATAACTGAACAAAAATGTATGGAAATTATCATACATGTTGTTTTTTGATTGTGCTTCATTTTCAAATGAGAAACAACTTCTCTTTAGCTTTTACAGTATTTCAAGCTTACGGCCCTTAAACGTTCAGTTAAAGTTATTTGCTTGGTCACATACACACTTTCTGATAGTGAACAATCATAATATAGCATACAATTGTTGTTTTTGTGCGTGTGTGTTTGTTTGATTGTTTGTTTGTTTGTTTGTGTGTTGTGTGTTTGTTTGTTTGTTTTTGGATGTGTTCGTTTGCTGGTTTGCTTGTTTGTGTGTGTGTGTGTGTGTGTGTGTGTGTGTGTGTGTGTGTGTGTGTGTGTGTGTGTGTGTGTGCGTGTGTGCGTGCGTGCGTGCGTGTGTGTGTATGTGAGTGAGAGTATGTTCATCTGTGTGTGTGTGTGTGTGTGTGTGTGTGTGTGTGTGTGCGTGCGCGTGTGTGTGTGTGTGTGTGTGTGTGCGTGCGCGCGCGCGTGTCTGTGTGTGTGCGTGCGCGTGTGTGTGTGTGTGTGTGTGTGTGTGTGTGTGTGTGTGTGTGTGTATGTGTATGTGTGTGTATGTGTGTGTGCGATATTTCTTCTTAACGTTTTTTGTTGTTGTTTTTCTCCCTGGTAATTCACCAGTTTCAAGTTTGTGTTGCCACTCCGCCCCAGCAGTGGGCTGTGACCAACGATAGGCGGAAAACCACATTCGTTAATCAAATAATAATGATCATTTGTTCGACAAGTCAGTGATTTGATAAAACTCGAGACAATTGCGAATGACAGAAAATCGTTCAAGCGGCAAATTGTACCTTAACTTTCACTTCCCCAGAGGCCTGTAGTTTTACCCAGCCATCGAAACGGTTGTATTTCAAGGACTTCTGATTTCACGAAGTTTTTGGGTAGAATGGTTGCCATTTGGTTTGGTAAAATGATGAAGGAGAGTTGAGTCATGTTTTATTTGTTTGTGTTTTTCATTTTTTTCTTCTTTTTCGTTTTCTTTCTTTGTTTGCTTTCTTTCTTTCTTCCTTTCATTCTGTCTTTCCTTTATTCTGTCTTTCCTTCTGTTTTTCATTCTTCCTGTCTTTCTTTCTTTCATTTGGTCTTTCTCTTTTTCCATCTTTCTTTCTATCTATCTTTCTTCCTTTCTTTCTGTCTTTTTTTTGTCAGTCCGTCTTTCTTTCTTTCTTTTTTGTCTCTCCTTGTTTTGATTAGTTTTTTCATTGTTGATTTGTATGTGTGTTTGTTTTTAATGTTTGCATTCTGTTTGTCAACAATAAAGTCATTTTGAGAAGCGTTATACAAGGTATACTACGAAAACAAAGAAGATAGTCAGATCGTAAGCAAACGCCAGTACACTCAAATAACATCTGCAGTGTATGTATACAGACAGGACACGACCACAACATTGTGACCACTATAAACAAGATAAAAGACTTTCTGCAAATGGACAAATAAACGGAAGCAAATCATTCTGCAATATTAAACCACCCACACATAAAGACACAAATACAGCTTTATCTTCAAGATGCACCCGTCAGTATCTTGGACATAATTTCAGATTAAAAAGAGATATGCTCGAAGAGAAACCATGTTTTCTTCTTTCGGCAGGTTTGCATAGAATTGAAGACAAAATAAACCTCTCTCCCGTCTTTATAAATAATTGTTGCATAACTTTCCTCGATCATCGTGTGCAGTGTTTCCTTTCCAGAATTGGATTAAACATAAAAGAAACAGAACAAATATAAAACGCTCTCTCCATCATCAGCCGAACAACATTAACTGATAATTTAACAAGGAAACAAAACAAGGCTGGAAATAATTGTATTGCCGAGAACTCGCACTCGCTCACACACACACAACTTTAGAAAC
>NC_090245.1:66859295-66882150 GCF_037325665.1 Littorina saxatilis
CTCACTTCTTCTTACCCCTCTCACTTCTTCTTACCCCTCTTACTTCTTCTGACCCCTCTCACTTCTTCTTACCCCTCTCACTTCTTCTTACCCCTCTCACTTCTTCTCACCCCTCTCACTTCTTCTCACCCCTCTTACTTCTTCTTACCCCTCTCACTTCTTCTTACCTCTCTCACTTCTTCTTACCTCTCTCACTTCTTCTTACCCCTCTCACTTCTTCTTACCTCTCTCACTTCTTCTTACCTCTCTCACTTCTTCTTACCCCTCTCACTTCTTCTTACCCCTCTTACTTCTTCTTACCTCTCTCACTTCTTCTTACCCCTCTCACTTCTTTTTACCCCTCTTACTTCTTCTTACCTCTCTCACTTCTTCTTACCCCTCTCACTTCTTCTTACCCCTCTCACTTCTTCTTACCCCTCTTACTTCTTCTTACCCCTCTCACTTCTTCTTTCCTCTCTCACTTCTTCTTACCTCTCTCACTTCTTCTTACCCCTCTCACTTCTTCTTACCCCTCTTACTTCTTCTTACCTCTCTCACTTCTTCTTACCCCTCTTACTTCTTCTTACCTCTCTCACTTCTTCTGACCTCTCTCACTTCTTCTGACCTCTCTCACTTCTTCTGACCTCTCTCACTTCTTCTGACCCCTCTCACTTCTTCTTACCCCTCTTACTTCTTCTTACCCCTCTCACTTCTTCTTTCCTCTCTCACTTCTTCTTACCTCTCTCACTTCTTCTTACCCCTCTTACTTCTTCTTACTCCTCTCACTTCTTCTTTCCTCTCTCACTTCTTCTTACCTCTCTCACTTCTTCTTACCCCTCTCACTTCTTCTTACCCCTCTTACTTCTTCTTACCTCTCTCACTTCTTCTTACCCCTCTTACTTCTTCTTACCTCTCTCACTTCTTCTGACCTCTCTCACTTCTTCTGACCTCTCTCACTTCTTCTGACCTCTCTCACTTCTTCTGACCCCTCTCACTTCTTCTTACCCCTCTCACTTCTTCTTACCTCTCTCACTTCTTCTTACCTCTCTCACTTCTTCTTACCCCTCTCACTTCTTCTGACCCCTCTCACTTCTTCTTACCTCTCTCACTTCTTCTGACCCCTCTCACTTCTTCTTACCCCTCTCACTTCTTCTGACCCCTCTCACTTCTTCTTACCTCTCTCACTTCTTCTGACCTCTCTCACTTCTTCTTACCTCTCTCACTTCTTCTGACCCCTCTCACTTCTTCTTACCCCTCTCACTTCTTCTTACCCCTCTCACTTCTTCTTACCCCTCTCACTTCTCCTTACCTCTCCTTACCTCTCTCACTTCTCCTTACCTCTCCTTACCTCTCTCACTTCTCCTTACCTCTCCTTACCCCTCTTACTTCTTCTTACCTCTCTCACTTCTTCTGACCTCTCTCACTTCTTCTGACCCCTCTCACTTCTTCTTACCTCTCTCACTTCTTCTTACCTCTCTCACTTCTTCTTACCTCACTCACTTCTTCTTACCTCTCTCACTTCTTCTTACCTCTCTCACTTCTTCTTACCTTTCTCACTTCTTCTTACCTCTCTCACTTCTTCTTACCTCTCTCACTTCTTCTTACCTCTCTCACTTCTTCTGACCTCTCTCACTTCTCCTTACCTCTCTCACTTCTCCTTACCTCTCCTTACCTCTCTCACTTCTTCTTACTCTCTCACTTCTTCTTACCTCTCTCACTTCTCCTTACCTCTCTCACTTCTCCTTACCTCTCTCACTTCTCCTTACCTCTCTCACTTCTCCTTACCTCTCTCACTTCTTCTTACCTCTCTCACTTCTTCTTGCCTCTCTCACTTCTTCTTACCCCTCTCACTTCTCCTTACCTCTCTCACTTCTTCTTACCTCTCTCACTTCTCCTTACCTCTCTCACTTCTCCTTACCTCTCTCTCTTCTTCTTACCTCTCTCACTTCTTCTTATCTCTCTCTCTTCTTCTTACCTCTCTCACTTCTCCTTACCTCTCTCACTTCTTCTTACCTCTCTCACTTCTCCTTTGTTAAGTTAGTTAGTTAGTTAAGTTAGTTAAGTAGATATATGTGTTTGTTATTTATTTGTTTTGTTTTTTTCTTCAGTCTACAGATTGTTGTGCTTGGATGTTCATCTTAAGCAGGGCACTGGTTGAGGAACATCACTTGGAGACAGACGGACGGACTAGGACAGCAGCCAGCCACATCATCTGCTCATTGGCAGTTCCATGGCAAATTAGTTAGCAATTACTTAATTTGCCGAGTAAAAGAAAGTACACGTTTGGATATTGTTCTTTTGGGGGGGTTAGATTAGTGGTTTGACTGGCGCAGTAATTGGAACGGGTGTGGGAGTGATTGCAATGTAGTTAAGTTAGTTAATTAAGTTAGTTACGTTAGTTACGCTAGTTAAGTTAGTTAGTTAGGTTAGTTAAGTAGATATTTATGTTTGTTATTCATATGTTCACCAGGACTTGACACTAGTTCTGTTTTTCTTCAGTCTACAGATTGTTGTGCTTAGATGTTCATCTTAAGCAGGGCAAGCACAGATGAGCCCAGCTGACTGGTTGATGAACATCACTTGGAGACAGACGGACGGACTAGGACTGCAGCTAACCACATCATCTGCTCATTGGCAGTTCCATGGCAAATTAGTTAGCAATTACTGAATTTGCCGAGTGAAAGGAAGTACAAGTTTAGTTAGTTTTTTTTCTGTTTTTCTTAGATTAGTGGTAAGACTGGCAGAGTAATTGGGAACGAGTGTGAGAGTGATTGCAATGTAGTTAAGTTAGTTAGGTTAGTTAGGTTAGTTAAGTTAGTTAGGTTAGTTAGGTTAGTTCGTTAGGTTAGTTAAGTAGATATATATGTTTGTTATTCATTTGTTCACCAGGACTTGACATTAATTCTGTTTTTCTTCAGTCTACAGAGTATTGTGCTTAGATGTTCATCTTAAGCCGTGCAAGCGCAGATGGGCCCAGTTGACTGGTTGAGGAGAATCGCTTGGAGACAGACGGACGGACTATAACTGCACCCAGCCACATCATCTGCTCATTGACAGTTCCACGGCAAATTAGTTAGCAATTACTTAATGTGCCGAGTTAATGGAAGTACAAGTTTTGAAATTTCTTTTTTTTCTTTCTTAGATTAGTGGTTTGACTGGCGGAGTAATTGGGAACGAGTGTGGGAGTGATTGCAATGTAGTTAAGTTAATTAAGTTAGTTAAGTTAGTTAGTTAGGTTAGTTAAGTAGATAGATATGTGTGTTATTCATATGTTCACCAGGACTTGACACTAATTATTTTTTTCTTCAGTCTACAGATTGTTGTGCTTAGATGTTCATCTTAAGCAGGGCAAGCGCAGATGAGCCTAGCTGACTGGTTGAGGAACATCACTTGGAGACAGACGAACGGACTTCCATGGCAAATTAGTTAGCAATTACTTAATTTTGCCGAGTAAAAGTAAGTGCACGTTTGGATGTTTCTCTTTTTTTTCTTAGATTGATGGTATGACTGGCGGAGTAATTGAGAACGAGTGTAGGATTGATTGCAATGTAGTTAAGTTAGTTAAGTTAGTTAGGTTAGTTAGGTCAGTCAAGTAGATATATATTTTTGTTATTCATATGTTTACCAGGACTTGACACTCATTTTTTTTCCTCAGTCTACAGATTGTTGTGCTTAGATGTTCATCTTAAGCAGGGCAAGCGCAGATGAGCCCAGCTGACTGGTTGAGGAACATCACTTGGAGACAGACGGACGGACTAGGACTGCAGCCAGCCACATCATCTGCTCATCTTAAGCAAGGCAAGCGCAGGTGAGCCCAACAGACTGGTTGAGGAAGATCTTGGAAACAGACGGTTGGACTTGGACTGCAGCCAGCCTCAACATCTGTGCAAGACGTGGTAAGCTCCCAGCCCAACCCTGTCGAATCGACTAATTAATCTGTTAACATCATTTACTACATAAGGGTAGGCAGTCAAAGAAAGCAACGCTAGCCTATAAAGGATACAATGCATTTATCTAACCTATTAGAACTGTATTTAGTGTAAACCCTTATTATGGTACACATTATGTGTACATTGTACAGTGACGTATTTAAAAGTATACCATAGAACAAGCTACTTTCATCAAGTTCATCTTCCGTCTCTCATTAGTGCTGGTGACATTTCTGTCCAAGTTTTGCCAGTATCGGGCACACGCGCATGAGGAGAGTAGATCTGTTTTATAAGTATTTCTGTATTGTGTCAGTTCAGTTACTGCATCGTATCACTGAAACTGTTATGTTGGAAGAAAAACAAGTTAGTTGTTTGTGTTTTTACCAGAAAGTGTGTCTTTCTTGTACGCTTGGGTAACACCAACGTGACATCTGTGAATGGATTCAGTGCAAATGTAAATAAGAAGTCGTACGTGAATCATAATGCAAACATGTGTTCAGTTGTTTTTGAGTGGTCTGTCTGTCTGTCTGTCTGTCTGTCTCTGTCTCTGTCTGTCTCTGTCTCTGTCTGTCTCTGTCTCTCTCTCTTGAGTGTTCTGTTTGTTTGTCTGTCTGTCTGTCTGTCTGCCTGCCTGTCTGTCTCTGTCTGTCTGTCTGTCTGTCTGTTTGTCTCTGACATTCTCTCTCTCTCTCTCTCTCTCTCTCTCTCTCTCTCTCTCTCTCTCTCTCTCTCTCTCTCTCTCTCTCTCTGAGAAATATGAAAATAACCCATGTCTTCTGGTATAAGTATTGTCTTGTTACTTCACACATACACACATGTGCGCGCACGTACGCAAGCGAGCGTACGCACAACTCGCACACGAAAAATGGTAGGCCTACTTCTGTGCTGGCGTCATTCTGACGTATGCATTCGATGACGTAACACGGAAATGAGCGGCAACGTATCAAACATGTGACGTCACATTCAGTTTGCCATGCTCTCCATGTTTTCCCAAAACCTCCCATGGCAGTATAAGCAAAGGAAACCGTTCTTCGAAGCTTTCTTTTTTATGGCAAAAGGACCGAGCCTTGCAACAACGATTACTTTATCATGTGATGCAGAGTATTGAATCCCTTATTCCGTGGTGAAGATCTACTGTTGTATAGCGCAGGATATTCAGGGATAAGAATCATACGACATAGTCGATTCAAGCACCCATTTGCAACAACGATCAGTGCTGACTCGCTTCTTCAGAGCGATCACCAGCTCAAACCAAATAAACACAAGAGAAGCGTTATTGTAAACATACAGAGAACGCATTTTTCTTTCATTATTGCTAAAACTAAAAGGTAAAAAAACAGCAAGGATTCACATGGCGTAAGCATTAAAGACACAGTTGCAGTAAAATATAGCAGCATACCAGTTGATGTGTTTAGTTATTCATTACTGTCTACTTCACCTCAGATGGATCTAAGCAATATCACCTAACTTCCTTATCTTAATTAGAAGAAAAAAATCATCGGAGAAACTCATTCTGAAATATTTGTGCTATAAGAAACCGTCTTGTACCGACACTCTATTTGACACACTTTGACATGAACAGACAAGAATGGTAAGGTACTGAGACGTTTGTATTTTAACACAATAAGACATTCACAAGTGCATCGACCCAATGGTCTTGATAGTGGACAGAAAAACTGATTAATGAAGTGGAAACGTGGCCTACAAAGCTTTCTGATATACGTTTTCAATTCATTTCAGCCTATCTGTTTTCGGATTCAAACTTTGGCAGGCTGACAAAAAACAACAACAACTGGAAGTAGGAGAAAAGATGTAGACATCACGAACAGAGCCATTCAGATAGGAACACAGTTAACTGAATTGATGATCTTCGGGACAGGCGTGCCGAGTCCATTTCAAGTGGAGACTAAATCGACAATCGACTTCATCCGTGCAGACAAGCTGTTTCGAAAACATTGACGGTATTTTCAAACGTTGAAGGAGGTATTTTTTTTTAACCAGAAGGCCAGTGTTTATAGTGGAACGGGAACCGCTACAATCAATGTTGATGCGATGACAAAAGTCGGCTAAAGATGGGTTGGAAGTTCTGCAATAGGTATTGTTTCAATGGACGCAGATTATCTGAGATGCCAGACTGGTGTGGTTGTCACTGATGTCACAAAACACTCAACTCAGCCAGAAAAGACGATGTTTTCCCGGGCGTGCAAGTGCAACAGACGAATTCCGGAAATAAATCTGAGTACCGTTGCTTTTGCTCGGACAAATATTGGCATGAGAAACTTTTCCACGTGACATTACAAGCCAGTCACTAGCGAGAGGGTCTGGGTCGAAAAATATGAACCAAAAAATCAAAGACGCATCCAGAGATAAGGCTAGAACTTGTGTATAGATCTACATAAAAAAGTCAATATGTTGGGACAACACTTATCTTTGCTTGAAGATAAATGGTACACATTTTAAGTTAAACCATGTGAACAAAACTGACGGTTGTTCGTGGATTTCGCGTAACGTGATTTTACCGGAATTTACGTCGGCGGCAATTTGCCGTCCCTCGCGAAAATCACTTAGGCATGAACCGTGACGTACGTATTATGCGTGTGCCACGAGCGTGAAAACAACGAACTGCATGCTGGGATGAAATTACTATTCGAGTGTACATGTCAAAAACATAGACAGCTGTGGTGTCATTTGATCACGGACAAGGCGAGGGGAGCTACATAAGCCTCCTTGTTCGATTAAAAAAACAAGGCGTCAGTTGAAATTTGGTCTACCGTTTAATAAGAATGAAACGGTTGTGCACACAGACGCTTTTAAATGCCAAGTGATTTACGTGCTGGGTGATTGATTAGCTCCCGCAGGCCATTACACACTGTAATTCGAAACAGATAGACTTCGCCAACGTTCCAAAACCAAGAATAGAAACATTACTTAAGCACATGGGAATGCTTGGCTTTGTTTCAGATTCAAAATTCGAATTCCTAAATTGGTTTTATTCAAACTAAAACCACCTAGTGGTTAAGACGTTGGCTTGCCGGGTGGAAGGTTCGGGGTTCGAATTCCGGTCGCGCCTGATCTTTTTCTGATCCCAGGTCAACTTATGTGCAGACCTGCCAGTCCGCTATGCTCCTTTGTGTGTACATGCAAGCACAAGACCAAGTTCGCACCAATATTTGAGACTGGTAGGTTACACAAAAACACATACATACCATACATTCATCCCCCAATATCAGAGTACGGCTGCCTAAAGTGACGATGGTAAAAACGTCCATTCACGTAAACACCCATTCGTGAGAATCACAGGAGTGTACCTGCAAGTTTCATTCCATGAACGCAGACGAAGAAGAAGAAGAAGAACTCAAACAGAATCAGTACAAACTTGGGGGTAAAAATGAAACCGAGTCTTTCATAACATAAAATCCTTGCTGTTATGGCATTATAACAAAACAACTACGTCGATATAAACTGTACCAATACAGGGAAAACAGTCGACGCCAAATGGGGTGAACCGAGACTATGAGAGTACATAAGGACACTAACACCCAGAAGAGCCAGTTATTGAACCTGAGCTCTAGAAACCACTGACACGCATTTCACCAATTTTCTCTCCAGCCAGACCAAACCTGAAGCTGACGCAGACTCGGGACTATCTACTCGGCATCTGTGAACCGCAGCCTTGCCAAAAGATGAGGACCAACAAGAAAAAACACCGCTTCGCTTAATGCGATCGAAGGGCGAGGACACTTTTTCATTTCCACACCAGAACGTGATGTCGACGAAATGGGGTTAGCTAGCCAGGCTTTGGGAACTGGCGATGCTTGCAATCAGACACCAGACTTTTTCTTCGCCCATAATCAGTTTTGGGACCCCTCTGCCTCCCCCCATGACCCACCTCCGTTCCCCCCCACTCTTTTTCAGAACCATCTCCTTCTCCTCCCGTCTAAATCCTCATCATCCTAATACCAATTCACCAATTTCTCTCATCCACCGACCTCCCCCTGAACCCTCGTTTCCTCCACCCCCTTGCTCCGCTCTTTTCACAATCCTCCACCCCCACTCCCCACCCCCCCCCCACACACACACACACCATCACATTTTCATCATATCCATCCCAATCAACCGACTTCTCTTTTATCCCGCCAAAACATCCTGTCTCTTTTAGATCCTGCGAGGGCTTAATAAATAACCGGCTTGGCTTTTCAAAACCTGCAGAAAATCCAGACCTGCATTTCTTCCTCTTGGATGCCCTTCCAATTAAATCGAGACGGCAGGAAAACAAAAGCGGATGGAATAATGGACCGCCCCACCCCACCCCACCCCAACAACCCTCCTCGCACCCCCCTCCCATCGCCTGTGTGGGAGAGAAAATCCACCATTCATATTTTGTTTCCTGGTTGCCCTTTTAGTTAAATCGAGTCGGTAGGGAAACAACAGCGCATAATTATGATTTAGGGTTGGACCAGAAAAAAAGACCTGCTCTGGATTCGACCTGCTTTAAATGATGAATCAAGCGTAGAAACTGCTACCTCTGAATCTCTTTAGACTCTGTGATTGATCGCAAGCTTGTAGTCAAAAGCGGAGAGACCATCGAGTCTGCGTAAGCCCCCTTACTCTTACAAATTGCTTTCCTTTGGTCGGACTGTAAAAACAGAAATTCCCAGTCTGTTATTGAATGTTGGTGCTATTGTTGGGGGTGACTAAAGAAGGACTCACGTTACGCACTAACAGGTTTTACAAGAAAGACAAATAGAGGTCCTTCGAGCCTCTCTATTTATGGTGGGTGGATGTAAGGTGGTAGTGACCATACGGAAAGCTTTGCAGGATTGAATGTGGGTAAAAGAGTGATACTATTGAGGTTAATTATCAACATACGAGATAGATAGATAGATAGATAGATAGATAGTTAGATAGATAGATAGATAGATAGATAGATGGATGGATAGATAGAAAGAAAGAAACATAGATGGATAGATATATATATATATATATATATATATATATATATATATTAGAGAGAGAGAGAGAGAGAGAAAGAGAGAGATAGAGAGAGAAAGAGAGAGATAGAGAGAGATAAATAAATAGATAGATATACAGATAGATATAGATAGATATATAGATAGATAGATAGATAACCAGGCATGCAGGCAGACATGCAGGCAGGCAGACATACAGACGGACATAATACATAAAAACATAGATAAATAGAATGAATGGATGACTTTTGTTGTTTGGTTCCTGAGGCAAATGATTTGTGCCACGACCGTTGTACAAAAGTAGATGAGCGCTGGTCTCCAACCTCAGAACTCTCACACATCGCATAAACTCGGTAGGTCTCAAGAGTCGAATAAAACAAGCAGTAGTAGACACCGGCAGTACTTCCCATCTCCATGTCCCAAAGGGAAGCAATTATTGACCTTTCCACCTCCCCACAGTTATCGTTCTTTCTACATAAACATGGTCATTTGTTTCGTGCGCCACCAGTGACAAATCCAATCCAATTCCAGCAAAATTAGTATTTGATTTACGAGGCAAAAGCTGTTGTTCTTACTTAATAGTTGGCTGTGCTACTTACAGAGAAATACCAGTAAAGTATATGTGTTCTTTTGAATCTTTTTGCTCTGGGCTAGTTTGGCTTGCAAGACAACTCTGCCTCATTTGAAATAATACTTTATCCTACATACGTGAGAGAGACACCCGTGAGATAATAATCGTTCAAATCACACGTGTGTTTATCATGTAAATGAGGTCATGTCAAGCAAGTCTGGCAGGGACCTGTTTTTCCACTGCTTATGATGCCAAAGTCACCGAGACAAACGTCATTATAGAAACAAAAATTGCGCTCGCTAATTACCCTCGATGAATCTTTAGAACTAACACGTCACGCCACACTTTCAGAGTGACGTTTCTTTGCTTTGACGTAATAGATTGCACGAGGCTTTAGAAGAGATCGAGGTTCCAAAACAAGCGTCTTCAATTTAGCTGCCTCGACTGCAAGACATTTTCAGTAAAATACACGTAAGTACAGTATGTAGGATAAACAGAATACTACATGGCTTGCTGTGTCGTACCAGATTTACACGAGTTGTTTTTTCAAATAGTGAACAGCTCGCTTTCGCTCGCAGTTCAATATTTAAAAAAACAACTCGTGTAAATCTGGTACGACACAGCAAGCCATGTAGTATTCTCTATATGTCACCCGCTTTCCTTCTTTGCCACTACTAAAGCAAACGTGTGCAAGATTGTATGTTACACGCTTTGGAGCATGTGCAAGAACGGATTCAAACTCGAAATCGTCCCTCCGAAAGCCCCAAAATGCACACACGACTGTTATTTCTCCTGCTGTTATCGTTTCTTCTCTTTACAAATTCTTCAACGCTGAGAATACTGAAAACGGCATCCCAGACTACAGAACTGTTTCCATACGCGAATTTAGCTGCCCTTGGAAAGTGGCTCGCACACGAGTCTGAATCTAGAAGGACAGAGTTATGAACATAGAATAATGACAAAGATCCCGGAAAGAACAAACATTTCGCGGATGCAGACACAGAAAGACGTCATGAAGATTGCGATGCTTCAAAAGATACAGACTGTGACGATGACTGTGACGTCATTCACATATACCGAGACGTCATTCATAGTTGTTCGGTCACTTTCGTCAAAAAGTAGATCTCTCCACAATGGCTGCTCCTGTGTTTAGGTTTATCAAGCCTGAGTACGCAAAACGTGTTTGTTCTCTCCTCTGTTGAAGCTGTGAGACATAAATGCTATTCCGACTTGGTCGTGTGACAGAGTTTTCTTCCACACTCGATTAGCTGATGTCTAACTCAGCCTGACGGCTTCGTTAGACAATCAACGTAATCTCGTGTGGAAGAAAACGTCTGTCACACGACCAAGTCTGAATAGCAGGTAATGTCACACGCTTTCCTTCTTTGCCACTACTAAAGCAAACGTGTGCAAGATTGTATGTTACACGCTTCAGGAGCATGGCAAGAACGGATTCAAACTCAAAATCGTCACTCCAAAAGCCAAAAAATTAACACACGACTTTTATTTCTCCTGCTGTTATCGTTTCTTCTCTTTACACATTCGTCAACGCTCAGAATACTGAAAACGGCATCCCAGATGACAGTACTGTTTCCATACACGAATTTAGCTGCCCTTGGAAAGTGGCTAGCTCAGGAGGCCTGTTAGTCTGAAACTATAAGGACAGAGTTCTGAACATAGATGACAAAGATCCCGGAATGAACAAACATTTCGCGGATGCAGACACAGAAAGACGTCATGAAGAATGCGATGCTTCAAAAGATACAGACTGTGACGATGACTGTGACGTCATTCACAGTTGTTCGGTGACTTCCGTCAAAAAGTAGATCCCACCACAATGGCTGCTCCTGTGTTTAGGTTTGTCAAGCTTGAGTACACAAAACGTGTTTGTTCTCTCCTCTCAGTGTTGAAGCTGTGAGACATAAATGCTATTCCGACTTGGTCGTGTGACAGAGTTTTCTTCCACACTCGATTAGCTGATGTCTAACTCAGCCTGACGGCTTCGTTAGACAATCAACGTAATCTCGTGTGGAAGAAAACGTTTGTCACGCGACCAAGTCGGAATAGCAGGTAATGTATCATGTTTCATATTTGTTTGAAGAGGAAAGTCGCTTGTTCATTCTAATGCTAGTCATTCTCTCTGGTGCCAGGACACTGGTTCCGTACATCTCCCACTTACTCTGTTACACATGTCATTTGCATTTAGAGCGCGTACTCCCCTTTGTTTATCACCTGAATCCTGTTGAATTCTGTCGCTTCGGTTCGATTGATTATCAAAACAGTTTGATTAAGACTGCAGAACATCCCTTTTAGTCTCTTTGTTTAGATATGGCTGGCAAGTAAAACGGACCTTGTGAGTTTGAATGAATTTTGAATTATGCTCAGTCTCTTTGCTTCGGTATGATCGGCTAGTAAAACACAACTACTTGAATGAAAATAAGTTTTCACTAGATTCCTTTGCTTCATTATCATCAGACAGCAAAACACAAAGGTCCGAATTAAGCACCGACATCAAAACAAATGTGTCAAAGAGTCTTCTTAAGGGTATGATGGTAGTGAATCCCACTATGCCTTGCTTTTTCGCCGAGTCGCAGATCAATGTTTTGAAACAGAAAATACAACTCCTTTGGAAGTTGCTTAATGTTGTTACTCGTCTGGATTGTTTTGGTAGCGAAATGGAGATCAAAGAGACGTGACAATGTTGGAAACCAGCGTTCAATACTTGGAGAGCGGGTTGCAGAAACGAAAGTGCCACTAGTAAAGCATGGTTTATTTTTGTTACCTGATATCAAAGCTTGTGTTTGCACTTTTAACGTTATTGTACTATGTGCATCGCATAAACACACCGCCTCCCTCCCCCTAACACACACACACACACACACACACACAAACGCACACGCAGACACACACACACGCACACACACATCACACATACGCACACACACACATACACACACGCACGCACGCACGCACACAAGCACGCCCACGCACGCACGCACGCACGCACGCACGCACACACACGCGCATGTATGCACCCACGCACACACACACACACACACATTCACGCACGCAAGCACGCATAAACACACACACACACCGCGTTAAGAAGCGTGACTGATCGTGTTGGAGATGAACGCATAAGAAACAGACGCAAAGTTGCAACAACAAAAAAACAGAGTAAGACGGTACAGAAAAAATTCCAGTGTAGTGGAAAACCTCACACAACCTAGTAAGTCTCATACCTGTTAACACTTATTTATCAAACACCACATAATTAAAGAGCGACTTCCTCGTATACAAGAATGTAAGTGCTTATTTCGTGTGACTCGCACTAAAGAACTTAAGAGTTAATGGACCCAGTTACTCTGTTTTCATACATTATTTACACTGATCAAACACGACTAGATGTGAAGGCGACTGTCCCGTAAAACAACGCAAATGTTTCGTCTGTATTGACTCTCCCCCTTGGCCAAGCACAGCTTAAGTCAACCCAGTTACTCTTCTCTCATTCATATAGTAAAGAGGCGACTGTCCCGTAAAACAATGTACATGATTCGTCGTTATTGACTCTTTTCGTGGATCAAACATGACGATAGACTAAATGCATTTGACTAAAAGAAGAGCGAATCTTGCTACGAAAAAGACACCAGAAGAACATGAGACAACTGACACTGCATACATATGAACGTTGCCAGCGCATTCACACATGTGCGATTCTCTGTAATAACTTACGGAAAGATGGCAAGTCTAAATACACAGTTTGTTATTCGGAAGGGAGATAGGCAGAGACAGAGAGAAAGGGGACGGGGGCGAGAGAGAGAGAGAGAGAGAGAGAGAGAGAGAGAGAGAGACACACACACACACACACACACACACACACACACACACACACACACACACACACACACGCACACACACACACACGCGCGGAGAAGGTGAGGCTGAGGGACATATACAGAAACAGAGAGAGTGTTCTATGGGAATGATTTTTCCAAACAAATTGTATAAACGAATAACAGCACATGTTATTAAACACATAAACACTCAACATGATCGAAGAACGCCGTCTGTCTTATTTGTTCTGAGCATGTCTTTGAGGCCGCAGAAATAATCGAATAATTATTTTTGCAGACGTTTAAAACATTCCGTGCAAACATCAACAGAATTATTGGAAGCCAAAGGCGATCTAATCATCATAAAGAATAAGAAAAGACACAAACACATTATTCACAAATTCCAACGAGGGCATAAAAAGAGACACATTACTGATCTGAAACGTCTGCAATCGGGCTCCATTATGTTTGTTTTCGCTTCTTTTCTTTCTCAAGACGAAGATCGTTTGGGAGCCCAAGAGTCTACCTTGGTGTGAACTCAATGAAGGGTCAGCTTTTGCCATCGTTGTTTTTCTTTCAAAAGAAATAAGTGCACCTTCGGAATGGAATTTTTTTGTTTTGACAACGACGAGAGCAGCGGGATAAGCGACGTGCAAGATCGTCACCGGAATGAAACATAAATTAACCATGCACACGTGAAATGGAGCACTGATTTCGTATTTTGGTATTTGGTATATCGTATTGTCCTTGGGACATTTCTTCAAGGAAATTCGGGCTTCTATCTCTGGGTGCGGGCAGCAACATCATCGCTATTTTGTTTTTATTTAAATATTAAAAGAGAAAAGAGAAGAAAGCGCTCTTAGCATATAAGACAACAGTGACACGAGTAAGTGATAGCCGTGCAGAACTAGTTTCCGGGCACCTGGGAGAATAAGCATTGAATGAACATGGACTGAACAAGCGACTATCGTTAATGTCACCTTTCAGCTCATTTCAGTGTGTCTTTAGGTGCAATCTTTGCGGAACCAACCTCCCGGTACCTGAGATAATAAAACGGAATTAAATCAAAAAGCGATTATCCTCAATGACGCTTGATCATCAACATGCTTCTCGCCTCCTCAGATGCCGTTTGTTCCGTGTAGGCTATACCTTTCATTTACAATTTTCTATACTAAAACGTACCGGTGTCAGGCGATTAGTTCTGGCAGGTTTTAGTACCGAAATAAAGCTGCTGTTTTCTCATTGAAACACAGTTTGGATGGCTGCTGTGACCAAATGTTTCGTTCGATGGTGTGTTTTGTTTGCATCTGGGTTAATGCTGGTTTTGCAAAGTTCCTTGTGTAATCACGGTATTCAGTTTAACTCTGCACAAGAGGCTGTCTTGCATTTCCAAGTTAATCAAAGACGCCGTTCCGCAATCCATGGTATTTGCTAAAATCTGTGCTACAACCCTATAACGACAACGCAGCTATGCAGAGCCTTCTTGGAGAAATGTAATTAACAGAAACACTAGGAATGATCTGGCTCATGCCTGAAAACATCAGGTGTTGCTAATTAACACGTGTGTTAAAGCGTTAAACCACGGTCGTTAAAATGAACACAGGAAGAGCATCGTTAAAACGAGAAATACACACACACACACACACACACACACACACACACACACACACACACACACACACACACACACACACACACACACACACACACACACACACACACACAAACACACACACACTCGCACACACACACACACACACACAAACAGATTTTTTTTAAAGTTTTAACAAAAAGCGATTTTCACGAGTCAAGTTCAGCTATAACTCATTCAGTTATTTTGCTTGGCTTTTTTCGTTAACTTTTTTTTAATCTTAAGTTTCACAGCCACTACCACCATTTCCGCCACCACAACCACTACCACAATCGTCATCATCGTATATAGTTGCCGTCGTCGTCGTCGTCATTTCATGGAGCAATTTGTATTGTTGTGTGTGTCTGTCTGCCTACATGTATGTCTGTCTAAGCATTTAAATGTCTAACAACAACAAAAACCTCAACACCAATACCAACACCACCAATAACAACAACAACTGCCGCAGCAAAAACAACAACAACAACAACAACAACAACAACAAAGGTCAGTTTTGGGAACGCTTAATCATGGACAGATGGAAACCTCAAATTCCTTTGTAAAATGTCGGTCTTTAAAATGGACGAACAAGATACACACCACAGTGTGTCGTTTCTATGACTGTTAAGTTCGTGTGTCCTTGTCTGTAAGTATGTGCACGCGGGACTAATCTAATTACCAAAGACTACTTATCTCAGAATGTACTTTATCTTTAACTGATTTAATGGAAATCACATGCAGAGGCGACAGAATGTGAGGGGGAGTCGACGCAGAAACAAAACCAGTAGACAAGGAAGTGAGCCCATTTTCATTGAGGAATCTACACTCTGCTTCAACAACATCACCACTGTTTTTCAAGCACCGCAGAAACCAGGAAACGGCTTCGACCTGAGAGTATTAGTTCGCCAAGGATGCTGTGTTCAAAGGTTTTCATATCCTCGGAGAAGGAAGTAAAATCTGTGCGGGAATCGTCCTGTTAAAACACACAGATGAAGCACCCTCTGGCGAAATGTTTGGAAAACGGCTAGGCTATACAGGAAGAGCTAAGGATAAGAACCCGTTTTTAGGTACGTATTCGCCGGAAGAAAGAGCCAGAACTGAGAAAATATGTTTAGTTGCGTATGTGTAAGCCTTCAAAAGGTAAGTGGATGTTTTGACAATTTCAATGAATGAAAGGTAAAATCGGATGCAAAATTAAGTTAGATATAAACATTTAAAAACAGTTCTACATTTCGGGGTATGTTATTTTAAAGACTTAAACTTGCACAGCAGGCCCCCAAAATGTCATCTTGAAAGACAGACTACGCTTAGAGATGAATGAAAACTATAGCCATCGTTGTATAAAATACAGTCAAAACAAAGTGTTTTTTCTGAAGAAATGCATTATTTTGTTGTTTTTTTGTCATTCAGCAGCAGCAACAATAACAACAGCTAGAACAACTACAACACCCACCGCAACAACACCCACCGCAACAACACCCACCGCAACAGCAGCAGCAACAACAACAACAACAACAACAACAATAACAACAACATCAACAACAACATATCAGCTTTACTGCCTAAGGTGAAATCCACTGCACGTGCCTCCTACAAAAAATAATACGCTTTGTTTTTTTTGTGTTTTTTTTAGCGGGGGTTGGCAGGGCTGCGGATCTAAGGCTTATCGACATTATGGCTGACGCCCCGCCCCCCCCCCCCCCCAAAAAAAAAAAAAAAAAAACTCTGTGAAAGTTATGCGATCCATCCGTCAATTAAACCCCCCAAAAATCAAAAAGTCCCAAAGGAAAAAAAAAAGAATAAGAAGATATTGACGAAATGGGTCGGTGCTGCTAGATCCTGTCCTGTCTGCCTGTTCTCTGCCATGCAATGGAAATCACAAAGCGTGGTTCCTACAAGTGCGCGTTATCGATGCCCTTTGTGAAATTCCTCCAGCATAGTGAATCTTTCTGAAAGCAAAGTTGATACTCTAAGATCGAAGGTGTAACCGCTCTCTACGCTAGAGGAAATTAGACCCCGTCTGCCTTGTTGGTTTGAACAGTAGTTTATTTCCCATTCCTTTTCATAAAAGACAATGCATAGTGTATGCAACAGAGGAGCACAACAAGTTAAAGTTCCAAAAGCCCTGCAAGAGACAACATGTTGAAGTGCTGGACAGCATTTTACAATTTCAAATGGTCGATGTTGGCCTTGCCCTTTGGCCTACCGGTAAGCATGTACCATGTGAAAGGAAAAAGGTCATATGAACGAAGCAATCTTTTCATGGCGCGCGATTTTTTATTAATCATAATTGTTAATTACAGTCTCTATGTGTTCAAAGTATGATAAATAGTTTTTGAATGTGGACAAATGTCCGGAGTTAAATAGCCCTAATTTATCGTTCAACCCTTCAAAAAAGAAAAAGAAAATAAATCCGAAGATTAAAAAGACTGATGTGAGCAGGAAAAAACCTAGATGACAAGAATGTCCCTGAAGCATAATAACCATGGATATTAAATCACTACATTGTATGTGTCAATAAGGCGCTTTCCTATTTAGGCTAATATAAACAAAACAAGAACACTATCATTATGGGGTTAGTGCTAGGACTGGTTGGTCCGGTGTCAGAATAATGTGACTGTGTGAGACATGAAGCCTGTGCTGTGCTGCGACTTCTGTCTTCTGTGTGGCGCACGTTATATGTCAAAGCAGCACCGCCCTGATATGGCCCTTCGTGGTCGGCTGGGCGTTAAGCAAACAAACACAAAACTATCAGAACGGTACCATAACTTTACTAAGTATGTGGAAAACTAAAAAGTTCCAACGCATATCGAAAAACTCGATTCCTCACTTTCACAAGTACAACCGTTTTCAAATCCAGACAGACTCAGCAAACAAGAAATACAACCGAGCCCCGGATGCCAGACTACAACGTCAATATTTCCCATGGAACACCCACAATGCATCATCCATTATGGCGCACTGTCCACTTAACGCAAGCAGGCAAACGTTGGCGATAACTAAACGCCTACCGAACGAAGGAGTAATTTTTTTTCCACCACGTTGACTTGCCAAATCCCTCAGGAATCCACGCCCTGACGAAATAATCGAGACAAGCAAAAAAGGAAGCGAGAATGAAATTGATGGGATTTCTTATTGGTGTGGTTTGGATGCGGGAGGGAGGCGAAGGAGAGGGGGGGAGGGAGTGTCCCGGTTGTATCATGACATAGCACTCTAGATATTTAACACACGCTTCTGTTGGTTCTTTGGGGGGGGGGGGGGGGTTCCCAGATATAGTCATCACGCGTCCTCTTGTTGACCCCCGGACTCTCACACACCACCCACCCACCCCGCCCCCCGCCCCGACCCCAACCAACCGCCATCCTCCTTCGTTGGTTCTATGGAAACCAGATTATGACAACTCTACGAGGATTGGTCTGGCACTGGGCAGAACTTTATCTCGGCATGGTGAAGTCTTCTCCGGCTCTGTGGACCCAAGGGATAGGTACCGTTATAGTTTATCATCTACCCGCTGGAACAGTGTGGACTGTCCTTTTCCTACTGACAAGTGAAGGTACGATTGCTTATTTGCCTGTTTTAAATTGAGAGAAGGCAATACGAAGCATCGTGGATGAAGACATGGTATAAGCCAGTTCGCCAATTTAATATGCATATGTTCTTGAGAACTGACAGTCGATAACTTTTTTCCTGAAAGGGGGGGGGGGGGGTCAAATATCACGTTTCGTTGACTTTCTAGCAAGAACTGAGTCATACACTGCAATTTTGAAACAATGATGAGAAAAGCAGAAATAAACGAGGCGAAAGTACCCGATCAAACCCCGCACAAGAACAAATTACGCCAAAAGCAAACATGGTAAGAGAGAGAGAGAGAGAGAGAGAGAGAGAGAGAGAGAGAGAGAGAGAGAGAGAGAGAGAGAGACAGAGAGAGAGACAGAGAGAGAGAGAGAGAGAGAGAGAGAGAGAGAGAGAGAGAGAGAGAGAGAGAGAGAGAGAGAGAGAGAGAGAGAGAGAGAGAGAGAGAGAGAGAGAGAGAGAGAGAGAGAGAAGCCATTTCATTGATGACAAGAACTCGTCACGACTGGTATGAAAATCATTTGATCATATGTGTTTTACGGTCAAAGAGGACAGCCTCATAGGAAACAATTAGAGCAGTATGAGTCAAACAAAACAAACTATAAGCAATAAGTTATGACATGAATATTCTCCACTGACGTATAATGAAAATGTTCATCCATCTGTAACTGTCCGTTAACCCACGCGTTGACCTATCAAACGGCTTTGTGTAACAGGTGTTTTAGATTTAACGTGGAACATTAATATATTTCCTGATTATTAGAACAACGAAGATTAAAGGTCAACAAGTGTGATTATGTTTAGTGTGGTGGCTGTGCGTGTGTGAGTAAGTGTGTGAGTGTGAAAGTGTGTGTGTGTGTGCGTGCGGTGTGCGTGCGAACATGCGTATGCGCGTGTGTGGGTGCGTGAATGTTTGTGTGCGCGCGTCTGAGTCCTTTTTGGTACGCAGGAAAACAAAAACAACAACAACAACATCATCAACAACAACATCATCAACAACAACAACAACAACACCAGTTGCACAACAAAAGTCAACACACTTCACACCGCGGCCTTTATGAAGTTAATATCAACAAAGATGCGAACACGATTAATTTTCTTTTCGTCTAAATGTATTCTTTTTTTTTTTTTTTTTTTTTTTTAAGTTGTTGGAATGTTTAGTTATTGACAAATCAAAACGTTACGTTCACAAATATATCGACCCAGCGGTCTTTTTAAGTGCACAGACAAACACTAATTACACAAAGTTGGCAGTCTATTTGTGTGTTTTTTATTTTTGATGATATAAAATTATTATAAACATTGTGAACAGGGCACCGTTATTATTCAAAGTTAGTTGCAAAGCTCCTTTAAATCTTCTTTGTGGTCTTGTTCTCCATTACAGCTGAACAACCCAGATCTTGAACTGATACCAACATGCGCTGTGTCGGTTTGCCATTGTGGGCTAACGTGAATAAAAGAAGACTTGAGAGTGCGCGAGGTGCTTTTTTTTTTTTTTTTTTATTCAATTAATAAAACACTAGATAACAAACATGGTATTTTCTGTTTGCACACATACTCTCTCATTTACATGCGGTTCAGAAAAACTTGTACATTATACAAAAGGACTAAAAATAGTCATACGTGAAAAAAATATACGTGTCAACATGTGTAGCATCAAAATGATCATATGTCATCATATATTGATCTTTTTTTTTTAAACAATATTCGCATCATAATGTATGGCTGTCTTTACATTATATCAAAGAAAATAAACAATAGTTTGTTTTTAATTAATAAAACTTCAGACTAACGAAATCTCAAAACAACATGATTTCCAAAAATAATTTCCAGTGTTAATCGTGAATCGGTTTTTTTAAAAATGCTTACGCAAAGAGGACAGCCTCATAGGAAACAATTAGAGCAGTATGAGTCAAACAAAGCAAACTATAAGCAATAAGTTATGACATGAATATTCTCCACTGACGTATAATGAAAATGTTCATCCATCTGTAACTGTCCGTTAACCCACGCGTTGACCTATCAAACGGCTTTGTGTAACAGGTGTTTTAGATTTAACGTAGAACATTAATTTATTTCCTGATTATTAGAACAACGAAGATTAAAGGTCAACAAGTGTGATTATGTTTAGTGTGGTGGCTGTGTGTGTGTGTGTGTCAGTGTGTGAGTGTGAAAGTGTGTGTGTGTGCGTGCGGTGTGCGTGCGAACATACGTATGTGCGTGTGTGGGTGCGTGAATGTTTGTGTGAGCGCGTCTGAGTCCTTTTTGATACGCAGGAAAACAAAAACAACAACAACAACAACAACAACAACATCATCAACAACACCAACAACACCAGTTGCAAAACAAAAGTCAACACACTTCACACCGCGGCCTTTATGAAGTTAATATCAACAAAGATGCGAACACGATTAATTTTCTTTTCCTCTAAATGTATTCTGTCTACAGCCTGTCCAGCTGTCTGTTTCACGTTAATAATAATGTCGACAACCTTGCTTGATTCATCCCCAAAAGAGGACAGCAAAAACAAATCGTCCCAGAAAATATTGTGAAGCAAAGATCGACATACCGCAGTCCTAATCGTGACAATGTGTTCCCTAATCTGTCTGAAGTGATGCTTAATCAAAAACAGATTAGCGGCAACACGTGTCAATGATTCGATCAATCTCTTCCTCGTTTGAAGTGACTCTTAACAACGGTTTTGTCGCTGGTGAAAAACTGCCTGGTTGATGTTATTGTGCCGACAGTTTTGCCACTGCAGCCGCTATCGTTGTTGTTGCTGGTAATGTCATTGTTGTTGTTGATGGGGTGGTGGCGGATGTTCGGTTTATTGTGTTTGCTGCTGTTATGCACACGTACTCATATGAACTGTGAGACTCATCACTGAGATAAACCAGACATTTAGGAAATCGACATCATTATGTATTAAAAAAAAATAAAAAAAGAAGGACACAACGGAACAAATCCGTCTCTCGTGTACTCGCTCACAATATCAAACACTCATTCAACTTATCAATTAGTCAATAATAAAACGAACAGGCCTCCAGAAGTAATTCGTCAATCACCAATTATCCCGAACACAGGTAATTATAAATACTTAGGTATACAAACAAATGAAGATAGGATAAGTTCAGGTACGTACGAACAGCTGTGTTAATTTAGTCCTTTTCGTATTTTGTCTTCATATTTGTATTAGTAAAGGCAAACTGTTACATTGTGTCATGGAATGCACAGTTCCCGCCGCAGCTACAGAAAGACAACAACGTTCAATAATACCGTGTCTACTTCACAAACGAATAGACAAATCAGCGAATTCTGCTGGCTTACCACGAGTAAGATTGCACATTGACGTACATTCAACTACGCGGTGGTCTACACCTACGAAACAAATCTACGTCTCATTAAAAACGACAGCTAAAGCCACTACATCCGAAACTGTCGAGAACACTCGACACGTCTCTTCTCCTCATTTACACCAAGGGTGCACAAATTCCCACTGATCGTGTCCCATTTGTTGCCGCGACGAACAACTCAGGCGGATAAATGTTGCCAGTTGCCGTCGCATTCACGCCGAGAACATCGTCCAATTTCTTGGCGTATTTTCCTCTTGGGTTGTTTCGCGGTATAAATATGCATCGAAAAGACTTAACGATAGCGGGGTGACATCTGGCGTCTTGTTTCGATCTTTCTGTTGTGAGGGTGAGTCTGTGCGAAGTGCGAAGTGTTTTAGCTGGTAAGCAATAGTTTTGCAGTGTGCTATAATAGCTGTTGGTAGTGTTTTTACTGGCGGTTTTATGGCGTCTATGACAGACAGACACAAGTCGTATATATATATATAGATGGTATAGTATTAAGGCCATTGATTTCCAATTAAAAAAAACAACGTCGGCGTAAGATTAACCTTTGAGCGTTTGCTTGTTGCGGAAGACGCTTCGTTTTTGTGGTAATTGCCACGTATTTCAGGTGGCAATGATGGTTTTGCAATGTGTTATGTGTTGTATTAAGCGGTTGATGGGTTTGTGCTTGTGGGTTGATGGCGCATGTTCTGTGTTGATGACGTGGCACTTAGTAAGCCTTCCATTTTCAACTAAAAATAATACACAACATATGAGTTTGTAGCACAAAGACACTTTTTTTTGTCTTCAAATAAACTATAGGCTAGTATGGATTTGAAATGTGCTACATAAAATTAAAAAAAACAGTTGATGGTTTTGTGTTGTTATATGTGGTAGTATTGTGTCAACCACACACACCAACGACCACACACTATCTGTCGATAGTTCTGCATTGTTGCTATTATCTGTTTCCTCTTTTTGTTTTAATATAGAATCACAGACAGACACACACACACACACACACACACACACACA
>NC_090245.1:66882350-66904850 GCF_037325665.1 Littorina saxatilis
ATAGATATATAAATATATCTACACTACCAAACTCTATATCGGCAGACAACCCATGTCTCTATCCTTAATTCTACATATTCGTCGCATTAAGGTCGAGAGGAATTATCACTATCCCAAGCCTTTCCCATTGACACTGTCTAAATGCGCCGTGTTTACTCGTCAGTAAGCACGCCTTTTGCATTCTGCTTGTCTATCCAGTTTGCATTTTAAGCCAAGGTGTGAGCATTTTGGTCTTACCAGCATCGCTTACTAAGGATCAGGGTTAAACCGAGAATTTTAAACAGGCTATTGTATGTAAGAAAAACTCAATACGAAAACCCCACGTCTAACCTTTGTGGCATCAGGGTAAAAGGTGTCTTTAAGAGTCACACTATGTCCAGACACAATTTGTGTTATCCCAACTTGTTCATTGACATTCAGCATTACGCAGTTTCCACTCACCGGTAAGTACGCATTTTGCATATATATCTGCTTGTCCATTCAGTGTGCATTTTGCTACCTAGGTGCGAACGTAGTTTGCTTCAAGTCCAGTTTCCAAAAGATTAGGGTTAAGCTAAGAATTTTAAACAGAACATTGTCCAGACCAAAACAGTAGTTTGTATGTAAGATAAGCGCAATACATTACCTCACGTCTGACCTGTCACGCATTTTTTGCCAAGGTGTGAAGATCTCGCGAGCAAGCACTTCTCGCGAGATTAAGTTAAGGCTGTGCATTTTAAACAGAGCTTTGTTCGGGAGAAATGGCGTTGTGAATTTAGCTTTCTTGGTAGCTGGTTCAGTCTGACCTTTCCTTTAATTGCCGGATGTCATTAGGTTAAGGTTGTTAGACTGTCTTTATAGCGGCTGCCTTCTTCTGAGACAATGGCTCCCATTTAACTTCCAGACAAAGGATTCCATTTAAAAGAAATCGGAATGCTTCAGACGGGTTGAAATTAACAAAACCATCAAATCAGGTTCAGACAAAGGAAGTTTCACTGAAAGTCAACAAGTTAGAAACTAACAAGACAAAACCCATGCAGACCAGAAACTCTTAAATGTTTGGCTTAGAAATGGAGAATCTATAAAACTGTCTGCATGCATAAACACAGTTGCAACCAACTTGTCAGAAGAGCGACCGCCCCCTGATGTGCGAATAGTGGCATAAACAACACAAAGGTGCATGCATAGATGAACAAAGACACAGAAAGATCGACAAACAGGCAGACAGAACGCCACAGACAGACAGAAAGACAGACAGACACACACACACACACACACACACACACACACGCGCGCGCGCGCACGCGCACACCCACACACATACACACACGCGCGCGCACTGACACACACACACACACACACACACACACACACACACACACACACACACACACACACACACCACAACACAACATAACTGACCACAAGTTGTCAGCATAACATAAAACAACACAACACACTCACCTCTCCGTGAACTTGTTTTCTTTTGAACCGTCCTCAAGACAGAACAAACAACGAAAAACGCACACGAAGAATAGCACATAACACGAACTCTATCACCTCTTCTCACGTTACACCATGTAGCTCAGACAGTAAAGGCATTTTCTTTTTGCCAACAGATGTTGCAACAGCCGTGCCGTCGCGACATCTAAACAACTTCAACTGTCAAGCATTAACCGCTTTCATCTATCCCCGATCGCCGTTATAGCCAGAGACACCTACAACGACGATTTATAGCGCTGATCGGTGTTTTGAGAAAAGCTGTCGCAAGATAAAAATGAATTACAAAATGAAATAAAACAAGTCGCGTCAAGCCATTCAAGCAATATCAAAACCTAAAGTTAATCTGTCGTTGTTTTTGTTGTTGTTTTTTTTTGCTTAACGCCCAGCCGACCACGAAGGGCCATATCAGGGCGGTGCTGCTTTGACTTATAACGTGCGCCACACACAAGACAGAAGTCGCAGCACAGGCTTCATGTCTCACCCAGTCACATTATTCTGACACCGGACCAACCAGTCCTAGCACTAACCCCATAATGCCAGACGCCAGGCGGAGCAGCCACTAGATTGCCAATTTTAAAGTCTTAGGTATGACCCGGACGGGGTTCGAACCCACGACTTCCCGATCACGAGGCTGACGCCTTACCACTAGGCCAACCGTGCCGGTTAATCTGTCGGTCTGAAACTAAAAAAATCGACACATCAAGCAAGGGATCAGTCACCGTCGAGACTACCCAAATCTGGCTAGCCAAAACCCGTACACCGGGACGGGTCAAGCTGATACATTTAGTGAAATGTAAAAAAAAATGTTGAACTTGTTGTTAGTGGCTGTGGTATTATGTTAGTTGATTGTGTTTGTGTCTGTGTGTGTGTATGCGTATGTGTGTGTATGTGTGTTAGTGTGTGTGTGTGTGTGTGTGTGTGTGTGTGTGTGTGTGTGTGTGTGTGTGTGTGTGTGTGTGTGTGTATGTGTGTGCATGCGTATGTGTTCGTGTGTACATCCGTGCGTGCGTGCATGTATGTGCGTGTATGTGAGAGAATACATACAATTTCAGAGGAAGAAAGAACAGAATAACTCAACAGTGATTCTGATATCTTAAACTTCAGTTACTAAAGAGAAACCCAGCTAAGCGTACGTTCTAATTGAGATTAATGACATTTTCGACGTTTTCATGGCGATATAACATCTTCTATCCTCCTAATCAAAATGCACCTAGAGGTGCGGATTACCTTTGAAGCTAATTGGTTATGATTGATTGTGAGTCAACTTATTATGGTCCAGTTAGCATAAGAGCTTATCGGCGATATCATTGTTCTTAACGTAACACATAAAAATCATGTGCATCCCCCACTACCCTCCCTCACTTGCACCAATCCCCAAAATACAAACACACCACCCCGCCCCGTCACCCGCCCCACACAAGCACGACCCCATCTCTCTCCCGCGACCTCCAAGCGAACGAAATAATCATCGACAGGTTCAGAACCGTTACTGTGATGATGTTCCGTTCCTTTAGGTCAATGACAGAGGCTTTTCTTCCTGCATACATTTTTCTGTGGTCGGTATAAGTTAGATGAATACAGTATCGAAGTTTTAATGGGCTAACATGTTTTAATACTCTTTTCAGTTGATAAACTGTCTACACTCAGTATGTCTGTCGTTGTGTCTGTCTGTCATTGTGTGTGTGTGTGTGTGTGTGTGTGTGTGTGTGTGTGTGTGTGTGTGTGTGTGTGTGTGCCTGTGTGTCTGTCTGTCTGCCCCCCCCCCTTCTCTCTCTCTCTCTCTCTCTCTCTCTCTCTCTCTCTCTCTCTCTCTCTCTCTCTCTCTCTCTCTCTCTCTCTCTCCTTGTGTTCGCCCTTGAATCGAGCTTTCTGCTTATCAACCAATGTTATGCATGTCATTTTCCATTTCCAAGATAGCGAGGACATTTGCATGCTCTAAACGACCCAACCAATTATAAAACACTTATGACGCCTTGATCACGAAATAATGGAGTGCTCATAACCTAAGCGTTATTTGGTAATTGCTGTCTTGGCTCGCCAATTATCTTCAAAATACGAACCCATCAACAAAGAAGCCGAACACACGAGCTTGAGAGGGGGTATTTTTAAAGGTGCGTTAAAAAGACGCGCAGGAAATATATAAGTTAATGCAGTGGTGTTTCCCCTAGAAATAATTGGTTATCGGTGAATCGTTCACTTTCGGTTAAATATTTCACAATCAAGTTCATTAACTTCCGAAGTCAGAAAGAGAAAGAGTGTGCGAACGTGTCTTTTTGTGTCCGTTTTTTTGGCACACATCGACGTGAAGAGCCATCCTGGATTGGCTCTCGGATTCTTGCGACGTTCAGTATAACATAAATTATACCTATTATTTGAACAAGTTCAGACGGGCGCATTAGCCGTGTGGATTAGACATCGGCCTCCTATGCGGAATGTCGCGGGTTCGAAGCCTGGCCGCGCCTGGTGGGTTAAGGGTGGAGATTTTTCCGATCTCTCAGGTCAACTTATGTGCAAACCTGCTAGTGCCTTTTTCTCATTTGTGTGTACACGCAAGCACAACAACAAGTGCGCACGGAAAATATCCTGTAACCGATGTCAGAGTTCGGTGGGTTATGGAAACACGAAAATACCCGAAAGCGGCGTATGGCTACCTGCATGAATGGCGGGGTTAAAACGGCCATACACGTAAAAACTCACTCGTGCAAAAACATAAGTGAACGTGGGAGTGTCAACCCATGAACGAAGAAGAAGAAGAAGAAGAAGAAGAAGAAGAAGAAGAAGAAGAAGAAGAAGAAGAAGAAGAAGAAGAAGAAGAAGAAGAAGAAGAAGAAGAAGAAGAAGAAGAAGAAGAAGAAGAAGAAGAAGAAGAAGAAGAAGAAGAAGAAAGAAGGAAGAAGAAGAGAACACAATTAAGTTCCCACACACAATTGACCAAAGGCACCAATGCTGGTCATTTTCGGTATTTGACAAATTGGAGGGATGGTCTTAGACAATGAGCCGAACTTTGCACAGGAAGGAGCATACATTTTCCCTTTAAACACTCGCGGGGCCACATTGCACAGGGAGGGTGACTCTATCATCCAAATCGGGAGATTAAGTGTATGCACGATTGCTTTAAATCACCCTTCAAGTATAATTGCCGATTTTGTTTGAATGCAATGCGTCGCATTAATTTTGTTAGAATTATATAGAAGTGTCGTCAACGCAGACTGCAAACGCCTCTTTAAACCTTCTCTTCGTGTGACATGCATTTGCCATCTTCCATTCCTTCCGCTGCACCCAACAACACTGAATATGTTCATTCATCACTGTTCACGAATGGGAAGCTTTTTGAAACACAAGAACAACAACCGCATGCAAAATGAATGCTTCTGCTGCTGCGAGGCCAGCCGTATCCCCCAATAGGTTCATTTCCGCTCATTGTCACGCTGAATGCTAACGCGTTCCTCTGATTCTTGAACCAATTGTCCTATTATGGAAAGCGAGATGTGACACAATGATAAATAGATTCCTTGGCGTGGGTGATTGAGAATGGCTTGCTTGTGCACTTTATATTCTCTTTCCTTCATTCGATGCTTCAGTGGCGACCAAGACCGTTAAGTGTCACGATAGCTGACATTATGCAGAACCATCGAGCATAAAGAGAGTTCATTCACTAAAAGTGATGGTATTGCGCTTTGCACTAAGCGAACTATCCTTGTTAAAGAGGTTCAAACCATCGCGTTATAATATTACTAAACGCTTAGAGATTTTGGTTTCGATTTAAAGGAACAAAACAAGTTCACTTCCATAAGAACTCTTCATAATTTGTCTTTCAGTTCGTACATTGACGGGAATATAATTTATGTGATTGCTTTCCAGACACCAGCTGCTTTCAAACTACACATTATTTTGTTGATAAACCGGTCGATTCAAAGATGGATTGTCTAACAATTAGTTGTTGCGTTACCTACAAACGGAAGTGGAGCGAATGTTACACTCTTGTGAGTTCTGAAGTCTCGTAAGTGTGTTCGTTGTTTGTATGCGTGTTTTCATGTTTGTTTGTTTGGGTCAGTTACTTGATTTGCTTGTCGTTTCATTTGCTGGTCAGTTGGTTGGTGGGTATATTAAATGTCGCTTGCTTTCTATTTTTTTTGGTATAACTCCAAAACGTGTTGCCTTCGTTTGCTTTAATGATTCAGTGTACAATGTCTTGGTGTACACTTTCGCAGCACAACTCTATGGACTTCACGAATGCAAACGACACCCAGCCCTGGAGCCGTATCACATCTCTTATATCCACAATAATAAGAATTTATATCATTCTCAATCACATAAACAACTTTCCTATTGCGCCAGCCCAATTTGTCCTCCCAATTTTCTCTGACGCACAGCTTTTCTGGAAAACACAATGGAGCAATTTGCAGATCCTGTCCATTTTGTGTTGATACATGAGTATGACCCTCAGCATGTATTTGATATTTTAATAAGTTCGGCATGCATTGTGAATATCGATTGTTTTATCGATTTGTTAAAGGCACATGTGATGAAAGTTTCATAGGAACAAACATTTATGTTTGAAGGCGTTACGAATAAGCTGCATTTATAATAACCGTGTTGCTTTTACCGTTACGTTACACTGAGGTAAAGGTCGACCTACAGAATAGACAGACGAGCGAATAAAACACAAATTAAAATACAACGCGGGTTCGTCTGTCTTCTGTAAGTCAGACAGGGAGTCACTTAGTAAGCCAATCACTCATTTGTACTCGAACTAATAAGACCACTTGTTTGCTTCCTTTCTTTCTTCCAACTAACTTTCTAACTCTCTCACTCCATCACTCACCGAGTCACTGACTCACTGACTAACTGATACGCTGGTACACCGCCCTACCCCCTACCCCCCTCACACACTCACAGACTCACACGGACAGATCATTCTCAGCGTTGCTCATGTATATACATTACAGACAGCAGGCTGTTACATTATCAATGATGTCAAATCCATATTCAAGGATCTAAAATCAATTAAGCTGAGTGGTCACATTGAAATAACTAACCATCGATCACTCTCGCCGATAATGCCAACCTAATCTTGGTTAAAGCTGTCATCAGCAATTAATAAATTAAATGATGACATTGACCCTTCACATTTTTGACCACTACGACGTGTTGGCCAGCAGTAATCATGGGAGTACATGGACACAAAGCCTGCCTGGGGTCAAAGATTAATTCCACAAGCATGACTTTCTGCATTAATTATTGTTGATGAGAAATTGACTGAGTGGTAAGTCTTCGCACGTGACTAATGCGGTTACTTTTACAAGTGTCGCGTCAGTGTTTGTGACTATGACCTGTATTCATTCTTGCCATTTACCCAACCTTTAACAGGCATGAACTGTGTTTCTCATATAAAAAAAGCAATCCTCAAAATGCTTATAACTTATACATCGGTTAACCGAATCACTTCATATTTGGTGGACATACATTTCAGCCCATGCACCCTCCACGAAGTGACAGTTTTATATTTCTAAGGGTCTGACTGTTGCGCAATTTCAAAAAGAGTTGCCAAATTCCGGGATCGACTCAGGTTTGAAATTGAGCGGAGCCAAACTAACCCAATTTAAACTCTCCAGATTGTTACATTTAGAGTAATTCGAATGGCATAGTATACCATAATGAACATTAGACAATCAGTGACATTAATACACCAATTAATCGCAGGATCAGGGCATTTATTTATTTATTTATTTACGAGGATTTATATCGCGCACGTATCTCACCACACAAGGCGACTCAAGGCGCATGTTACCTATTAATGCCGTGTGAGATGGAAATGTTTACACAATATATCATGCATTCACATCGGCCAGTAGATCAACAGCCTATAGGCGCTGCATCCACCTTTCACGGCCTATTATTCCAGGTCCCATGGATGAATGCGTTTTTGTCATTGATGGATCTTGCGCGACATTGCGCAAGTGTAACTTTACAACGAAGGGGTTAAAGGCACAGTGCAGCTCACAGCCTTCGTTTTGCGTTTTTGTTGCAGCTGAGTGCATTTACAGTTCAAAAATCTTCCTATGGTAGTAAAACAAACCTAAAACTACCCAACGACTACATCTGTGAAGCTCGACAGTTTCTTGTTCACGCGAGTGCATAAATTAACCTAGTTATTACGTGGTGTTTGGTCGGAGTTCGATTCAACTGAGTGATTTCGGCCTCCATTTTGTTTTACACAAACTCATGATGACGTCTGACATAGTTTGCTAGTGACTGTCTTTTTGTGCATGATGTGGTGATCTACCTGATCTAAATTTAGATCCAAAAATAGGTCAAGACCAGCCGGGTCCGAGTACGAAATTAATTCGTAAAAAAATCGCAGTTCTTGACTCTTTGGGTGCAAGTCAATGAAACTTGGTAGTTCTTCTAACGGATAACTGCCTGAGGTATGACTAAAAGCCCCAGGGGCTCCGTGCACCTGGATTTGACAAGTTCAGTACCTTTAATGTTTAGTTGTTGTGCATGAACGTCAGTTTGTCCACGACCATTCAACCAAGTTTCGAGTCTGTAGGTAAAATGGTCCGACATTTACCGTTTCTCCAACATGTGTTCCAAATTACACCTCCGAACTTGTCATTTGCACGAAAGCTTTCCTGTCTAGGGATTGCTCTGAACCTAGCTATAACTTCTTTCTTCGGGTCACCGATGATCTAAAGGGGGAAGGTGCATGGTGTTTGTGTATACTCAGTCTGGAGGGTTTAAATCAGGTAAGAATTGCTACCGCTCAATGTAAAAACACGTTCTGTTGAGTCGATTGCCGAATTTGGCAACTTTTGTTTAATTTGCACACAAGTCAGAACATTTAAAGTACAAAATCGCCACTTTGTGGAAGGCTCATGCATAGGTTATGTCATCCAAATATATGGTGATTCGGTCAACGGATGTAGAAAGTATAAGCATTTTCTAGTTTGATTGCTCCATGTTTTTCCTCACACATTTGCAGATTTGTGTGTGTGTGTGTGTGTGTGTGTGTGTGTGTGTGTGTGTGTGTGTGTGTGTGTGTGTGTGTGTGCTTGCGTGCGCGCGCGCGCGCGCGTGTGTGTGTGTGTGTGTGTGTGTGTGTGTGTGTGTGTGTGTGCGTGTGTGTGTGTGTGTGTGCGTGTGCATTTGTGTGTGCTTTATTTCTTACACATTCTTCTATTTTTCTAATTTTTCTCACTGTGGCAAGCTTAACCTTTAACTCTTCTTCGGGTTTGTTTCTGTTGTCAAAAGCTTTTGGCCATTTATTTGATTGTTCTGTCACTTGTTGTTTTATTCTGTTCACTTTCTGTTAATCCTTGCATAATTATTTTCTTTTCTTATTTACTGCTCTCCTTCCTTTGTTATGTGTGCTAATCCCCACATGCCCCCCCCCCCCCCCCCCCTGCTTTTTCGTGTAGATGTTCTTGTCTTTACTTCTGTTTTTCCTTTTCTGTCTTAACTTTCTTTTGTCTGTTTTTTCTTCTTATTTATATATTTTCTATTCTTTTCTTATCCCCCTCCGTCTCATTCCATCAAGATTGATCGTTGCCAATGCAGTTCGTGCTCAGTAAAACAATAAATATAAACAAAAGCAACTGAACGAATGTCGTTATGTCGTTTCTTTCATCACGTAGATCATTCTAGATTCACATAGATCAATCTCATTGCAAACGAACCCCTATCTAAAACAACAGCCTTGTTTACCCAGAACGTTACCTCAAAGCAAGGGGCATGCCTGCCATCTTGAACACACGGCCAGTACCGTGTAACTGGCCTTGATACGGAACGATCCAAGGGGGGCAATCTCAGTCATCTGAAAGAGGGAAATCCAAACGCAATCCGCTTTGTTCGATTTTATGGGCTTGGACGATAGAGAAAAATAAGAAAAGCAAAAGCTGGAGTCCAGTCTGGACGAAACTGCTATCAAGAACGCAGAATTGATTTTTTCTGAGGTTTTTTTTTGCCGTAAGCGCCATGTTTATCGGAGCAGGAAACTCTTCCAGAGTGAGGCCCCTTCGTTGATGCATGTCAACAAGCATCAGATGTGCGAGAAGCGAAATTGTGCCGCAACTACAGTATTAGCTCGACACGGCGCCTACGGTAAAAAAAAACAAAAAAACCAGAAAAAATCAATTCTGCGTTTTTGATAGCAGTTTCGTCCAGACTGGACTCCAGCTTTTGCTTTTCTTATTTTTCTCTATCGTCCAAGCCCATAAAATCGAACAAAGCGGATTGCGTTTGGATTTCCCTCTTTCAGATGACTGAGATTGCCCCCCTTGGATCGTTCCGTGTCAAGGCCAGTTACACGGTACTGGCCGTGTGTTCAAGATGCATGCCTGCAAATTATTTTTCTTCCTTTCTCACATCACCCGTCCACGCAATAGGCACGGTACCATTATCTCCCAGAAAAGCAAAAAAAGCGAGAAACCAGAAGCCATTTCCTTTAAAAAACGCAATGCGCTCATCCTTCCCCTCCGGTCGTTTAAAATAAAATAAAAAAGAAGAAAAATTAGAAGGGAAAGAAGGAGAAGAAAAGACAGTGAAGGGAGAAAGACCAGAAGGGCTTACATGGAACAAAAGACAGAGCAGGGAAGAGGGAAAAAAAGATGAAGGGACAAAAAAAATTGACGCAAGACCGCCTCCACTTTGATCTTTCCTTACCTCACGCCGCAAAAGAGGAAGCGGCGAGGAAAAGATAACTCTGTGCTGCAGGATATCTCTCATCCCCTCCCCTTGCTTGTGTGTTGTTTCTACAAATGGGAAGAACTGCTAAAACAACAGGGCTAGGGCCGTTATCTCTTTAACCCCGCGCTATCCCAAAGACACGGTTAATTTCGCGCCTGGCTTTCGCGAAACACGAGATACAGAAGCTAATTTGATTGCCACTGATCCATGTCTTCTTTATCAAACGAAAAGATGCAGTCACCGGATTTTATGCTTTACGAGGCAAACCATGCTTTCTGCACAAGACAAGCAGGCTCATGCGTGGGGCACATGGTACATTTTATTTATCGATGCTTTGTTTTTATTGCGTAATTTGTCAAAGCTTGGGAACACAAAACTGTTCTCCGTCTTCTTTATCAAATCGAGAGATGCAGTCATCGGATGCTATGCTTTGGGAGGCTAATCTTGGTTTCTGCGGATAAAAACAACAACATAAAGAGAGAGTGAAAATACAGCTAACGTATCACGAAACAAAGTTTAAAGGCCCACTCCGCCTCACAGGTTTACAGAACGATGACAACTTTTCACTGAGACAGCTTTACTTACCAAAGGGAACGAACTCGCAAAAGCATTCAACAACATTAAATGCCACTTAAAAATCACTCAAATTAGTATTTAGCACGCGTAAACCACACAACAGTTCTCGAGGTTTAATCAACCCCCGAGCCATCGGGGCCCCGTGTGACCAACGTTATGCACACATGACCTATTGAGTCGCTTGCAGTTTCAAAGCGAATCTACATCTGCAATAGCATGTCATTGTGTACCTCTGAACCTGCGATACAACAAACGGCTGCGAGTGACACAAACTGAGCGGCAGCTGACTTAATAGAAACTAGCGATATGCAGAACATTCGTCTGCTTAGGCAATGGTAAGATGCAGCTCATGAGATGTGATTTTAGCCCAGTCGCAGGAGTGCGTATTTATGCGCAATTCTCATTGTACACAGGCACAGCAACAAACAGTATCAACTGTTCGGAAATCTCAGTCGACTGACAGTAAAAAAAAACAAAGGAAAGCTGCATGGTTTTCGGTAGCCTACGTCCCCGCCATCAAGTGAAAAGAGCTGCATCTTACTCTTACCAACCTACTCACAAACCATCCATAAGGCATGAACTGCATCCGGTCTCTCTGTTTACACACTTTCAAACTTCGAATTGTACTGATCTTGTCTTGATGATATTAGAACGATTTCGTAATTTAAGAATGTTTGTCTCATAAATTATGCTAGCTGTTAATTCATTATTTAGATTTTAAAAGTTAGGTCTAGCGCCAAAACGAGGCTTCCGATTTCTGCCAGTGCATGCTCGTTCTAACTGCACGAAATATATTCTTTGAAAATGTCTCCCCTCTCTTTCAACGAAAGGCAGCCAGGATGTTCCCGAGCGGTAAGCGTTCAAATGGAAGAACGTGTGTACTGTACGTACAGTCGAACCTGCACTTAAGACCAGCTCGGGGAGCTCAGTGATCAGAAACATGGTTTACGAGAGGCAGAGGGTGGCTTTAACCAGCATAGTTTCTGGAATGTGTCGGCACTTTTGGCCGACATTCTCTCACTGAAAAGGTTCAGCATTTTTCGGAAGTTTGAGGACTTTATTTTGGCGTATCCCGCGGCGATCTCGGACAGCCAATTATTAGCCTCTGCCTTGAGAGTTTGGCTCTTCTATCGAAATGATGGCACATTATTTTGGCAAGTTGAAATACGTTTCCTTGTTTCGCCAACTGCCACAGCCAAACTACATCCATGTGAGTTCAATTTCAATGTCTTTTGTATTACTTTATTCTTTCATTGCTGGGAAATTTGGGTCGCTTCCGTTAGAAGCTAGAAGCAACAGATTTGAGCTATCCGTGTGTGCGTGTATTGGTGTGATCAGCCACCTGCACTTATGGGAGAATGACCAAGATCCTTTACGTGTCACAGCGGTGATACGAGAGTGGAACATGGATATCATCTCTGAGTCTGCACATAAAGTTGACTCCTATCCGTCGCGGTCCGTATTCGAACCCGTCATACGAACCCGTGCACGCGGATCGCAAGTCCAGTGCTCTACCAACTGACCCGTATAGCCGAACAAACTGTCTTTTCCCCTTTCTTTCTTTTTTTGTGTTTTCTCTTTCTTTTGTTTCTGTCTTTCTGCATTGTTTGTTTGTTCGTTTGTGTGTGCTTGTTTGTTTGTTTGTTTGTTAATTCCTTCGTTTGTTTGTCTTTTTCTGTCTTTCTTTCTTTCTTTCTTTCTTTCTTTCTGTCTTTCTGTCTTTCTTTCTTTCTTTCTTTCTTTCTTTCTGTTTAGTCTGTATGTGTGTTTGTTTGTTCGTTCGTTGATTCGTTTGTTTGTCTTGTTCTTTCTGTCTTTCTGTCTTTCTTTCTCACCCTCTTTCTGTCTTTCTTTCTTTCTGTCCTTCTTTTGTTGGCACTATGCATACTGTTCTTAGGCCCTCGCGTGTTTGTTTTACAGCCCCGGCCCCCATCTTGTGAACATGTTATATCTTCCTGTGTGCTCATTGTTCTAACTATCACCTTCAAACAAACAAAAAGGCTTTCATTTTTGTCAATGGCAATGCATTAGCCTATATTTCACGATAAAAAAAGCCATTTTTCTGAGCAGCTTTGCTACCTCATTTGTGCATGGAACGCTAATGTTCTCCGGACAAAATGTGAAAGCATCAGAAGGTGCACTTAACGTTTGTCTTCATAAATGTCACATTCGAAAAAGCTGTATACCTTATGCACACAGTCACACACCAGCGCCCACGGTAACACACAGACGTGCATTCTCTCTCTCTCTCTCTCTCTCTCTCTCTCTCTCTCTCTCTCTCTCTCTCTCTCTCTCTCTCTCTCTCTCTCTCTCTCTCTCTCTCTCTCTCTCTCTCTCTCTCTCTCTCTCTCTCTCTCTCTCTCTCTCTCTGTCTCTCTCTCTCTCTCTCTCTTCTCTCTCTCTCTCTCTCTCTCTTTCACTCTCTCTCTCTCTCTCACTCTCTCTCTCTTTCTCTCTCTTTTTCTCTCTCTCTTTCTCTTTTCCTCTCTCTCTCTCATCTCTCTCTCTCTCTATCTCTCTCTCTCTCTCTCTCTCCATATATCTCTATATCTCTATTTGTAACTCTATCTCTCTCTCTCTCTCTCCCACACACACACACACACACACACACACACACACACACACACACACGCACGCACGCACACACACACACACACACACACAAACACAACAACAAAACACATAAAACAAACAATAAAACAAAACAGTCTGTTTGTATGCCATGCTTCTTTATAAGCATTGCTTCTTTTGCCCAAATGTTCGATCTTGCCTCCTGAAAACCAACAGACCCAAATGCAAACACGATATATGATGTACCTTAAACGTTTGGATTACCAGCGCTTCTTTGTTCTCCTTCCAAAAAACAATATTCCATCACGTCGCGGTAATGAGTATTACAAAATAAAACAAACGGGCTATTTGTATTGATCGAGAGAAGTTATTTTTTTATTCCTGTTAGATGATCGATGATGTTTTGCTATAAATCATACGCAGCTCAATCATGCCCCGCAAACTTCAGACGGGTAAATTAGGAAAGGGTTTTTATCCCGACGTTCTAAGCTGACTATACCCGCCAAAACAGACCATTGGGTGTTTTTTGGGAGAAGGAGGGGAGGGGGTGGGGGCGGGGGTGGGGGTATGGAGGTGGGACAGAGGGAGAGTCAAGGCACCACCACTGACCCCTCCCCCCCCCCCAAGCCTTTGCACTACCCACCAACAACAACCCCCTCACTCAACCACAGCCCCACCGCAACCACACCGGCCCCACCCATTCCCCAAGACAATGTCCTTTTGTTCAAATCGTCCCAGACAACTATAATGTTGTAACTATCGAAAGGAAAGTCAGCCGACGAATCCCCATGTCCCAGTTTAAGAAACTTGACCATCTCCCGGTGTTTTCTAGGTTTTCTCTTCCCCCTCATTGGTTTGGTTTGCACTACACAGACGCCTTTTCCAATTCAATTTGTAAAGAGCATGTCTTCTGTTTACGGTTTTCTTCTCCGTTGCCCTATTTTGTTTAACGTTTAGTCAATATGTTTTCCGACAGACTGGGAATCGAGACGACGCGAAGGTGAAAGCGTGTGTGTGTGAATGTGTGTGTGTGTGTGTGTGTGTGTGTGTGTGTGTGTGTGTGTGTGTGTGTGTGTGTGTGTGTGTGTGTGAGTGTACGTGTGTCAATGAATCTTTACATGATGATTGTCCAGATATCCATATAGAAGCTTTTTAAAACTGTGTAGATAATTGTCTTTGATTACGTCATATCCGGATTTTTAGAAAGTCGAGGGGGACTTGTTGTGACCGCATTTTTCAATCAAATTCATGGAAAATAATGTTGGTCAAGTATTCTTTGACTCAGTCCGGACTATGGGATGGCATATCGGGGGAGACCCTTTTTCAGATCCCCCGATTAAACACAGCCTTTCTTTGAAAATCCTGCTTTCTAGTACGATTGTCTCTTAATATCCCCGGCAAATGTCCCCCCCCCCCCCCCAACTAAGACTCCCTCATTTTTCAGACCAGGTTCTGTCAGGTGTTGTGTGATCTTAAAACGAGGTTCCATATTGTACCTCTTACGACGACTTGTCTTCGTCTTCTCCTTCTCTGACCTCTTTTTTTAATTCCTTCTTGCTTCTCTCACTTACCCCCCCCCCCCACCCCCCCCCCTTCACCCCCACACTCCACACCCCACACGCTTTCTTCCTTTTCTTTACTCTCTATCGTTTTAACGTATTCTCCCGACAAACGTAACGCCATAACGCACAACGCAGACCTGAACCAGCCTTGTACCCTTGCCCCCTTTTACATGCTTGAAGCGGTGAAGGGGAAATCAGGTCCAGAATCCTTCAGACAGGCCAAGATATTGGGGATTTTCTAGAAAATCTCAAGGGGTGAGAAATGTCTGGAAAACGGTATTCATATGTCACGATTTTCAATCGATGCTCTGATTTTTTACAGACAATCTTCCCCCTACTTGCCTTATCTCTGAGAGCGGGGAAGTCTTTGGAATTCACTTTCGGGACCTATCCTGATTACCCGCGCTGCCTGCCTGTCTGTCTGTCTCTGTCTTTGTATGTCTCTCTGTCTCTGTCTCTGTCTCCCTCACTGTCGCTGCTCTCTCTGTCTCTCCCTGTTTCTGCATGTCTGTTTATCTGTCTGTCTGACTGTTTGCCTGTCTGTCTGTGTCTGCCTGTCTGTGTCTGTCTCTGTTTGTCTGTCCCTCTGTCTCTGTCGCTTGCTCCCTCACTGTCTCTGCTCTGTCTCTTTCCCTCTATGTCTCTCTCTGTCTATATCTGTCTCTCTGTGTGTGTCTGTCTATACTGTCTTTCTTTGTCTCTCTGTCTGCCTTTCTTTCTCTTTCTCTCTGTCTGTCTCGGTCTCTCTCTCTCTCTCCCTCCTGTCATTGTCTCTCTCTCTCTCTCTCTCTCTCTCTCTCTCTCTCTCTCTCTCTCTCTCTCTCTCTCTCTCTCTCTCCCTGGGCTGTCGGTTTGTTTGAGTGTGTAACTTGTGCTTTTCTCTTTAATTACATCTATTTTCCACCATGTTTGGGTATGGTTTCAAGGTCTTCTCAGGAAGTGCCCCTCAGTACCTTTCTGAACTCCTGCACATATACACCCCATCACGCACACTCAGATCATCTGCTGACACCAGGCTACTGAAAGTTGAGCGCTTCAATAGGAAGCAGCACGGAGCAAGAAGCTTCTGTTGTGCTGCACCACCACTCTGGAACTCTCTTCCCTTCTCTGTCAGACACTGCACCTCTCTCAGCTCTTTTAAACAACAGTTGAACACTTTCTTTTTCACAGAATATTACATCAACCTGGCCTAATGTCTTCTTCATTCCATTTCTGCCCATACTCCTCTCCCATAAAGTTGTTATGATTGTTGAGAGTGTTAGCTGTGTATGTTTGCATATATACAGTGTGTATTGCATATATGATTATTGTGTGAACAGTACATGTGGTGATTTGTGTCTGTATGATTAATTTGTTTTATGTAGGTTGTACTTTTAATTGTTCTATTCTGTATATATATGTTCCTTTGTAAAAGGCCTGGAGCCATAGGTTAGGCACTTAAAAATGTCCAATTATTATTATCATTATTAGTATTATGGGTCGTTGGCCTACACACTAAAATCAGTGTCAGTGTTTCTTACCCTGGGCTGCTCGTGTTCGGAGGATCAGTCTCTGGATCCTCTTATCTGTTTTCGATTTGTCTGTATGTGTTTTGACTGAGTCACTCTGTGTCTCTTTCTCGTTTTCTCTGTCTCTCAATGTGTTTCTTTGTTTTCTGACTCTGAACGTTGTCCTTCCTTACTCGCTGTGTCTGCGTGCCTCTGTCTTTGTCTCTATATGTTCTTTTATTCTGCCGTTCTCTCTTGTTCTGTCTCTCGCATTATATCTCTGTCTGTGTGACCGTCTTTCTGTCTCAGTCTTGGTTTATCTCTGTCTCTGTTTATCTCTGTCAGCTGTCTCTCTCTATCACTCTCTATGTTGATCTTGTTCCCTCTGTCTCTCTGTCTATCAATCAATCAATCAATAGGAAGCTTATATAGCGCGTATTCCGTGGGTACAGTTCTAAGCGCTTGTCGAAGAGTTGTCAACACAGGACTGACAAAGAAACTAACATCTACACACAAACCCTATAAGACACTAGCAAACCCCTTGTAAACATACAACAAACAACTGTTTAACAACAATGTACACATCAATAGCTAGGTCCAAACAAAATAATATTAAGCACAAAGAAAACACCTCTCACAGAGCACAGCACAATAATGTCTTTTGGGGCACAACACATCCCGTCGAACATGAAAGTCACAGCCAGCTATGGGAAGAACTGAGTCTTCAACCTACTCTTGAACGCGTCAAGAGAGGGGCTCTGGCGAAGCTCAAGCGGCAGGAAGTTCCAGACGGAGGGGCCCGCGGAGGGGAATGCACGCTTACCAGCAGATGCGAGTTTCGAGCGAGGGATGTGGGTCAGCAGCAGAACGAAGGGGACGGTCGGAGGGCTGGGTGTACAGGTCCAGGGAGGATTGAAGGTACTCGGGAGCAGACTCGTTGAGACACTTGTAGACCAGAGTGGACAGTTTGTATGAGATTCCTGCCACAGTTCTTTTATCAAGGCAGCAATTGTGAGGCCAGCGTAGCTAAACCGATCCATACTTAAACTCTATCTGTCGATGTCTGTCTCCGTCTGTCTTTGTCTCTTCAGGTACGTACCTCTCTTGCTATCGCTGTCTCTCTCTTTGGTCTGCTCATCTTGGTTGCCTTTGTTTTCCTTTTTTTTTTCTTTTTTGGGAGGGGGTGGGGGTGGTGTTGGTGGAGTAGTTGTGTCTATCTGCCTGCCCGTTTCTCTTTCTGCTCTACCAGTACTCTTGTCTAAGCCCTTATTTTGCTGTCTGTACTTCGGCGCACATGGGTGCAGAGGCCGCGAGCTTCCCTAAAACTAGTACGGGGATTATACAAGCTAGTCCACTTAAGATCACATTAGCGGTGATCAATAATGTGGAGCATGTTTCCATGTCTCGATTTCACGCTTTGTGAGTTTCAAAAATGATCCCTGTCACAGTTCTTTTATCAAGGCAGCAATTGTGTGGCCAGCGTAGCTAAACCGATCCATACTTAAACTCACTCTGTGTTAAGGCTGAATAGCGTTACTGGTATAGCTCTTGATTTTTCTTTACCTTTTTAATACGTGGCAAGTGCACGTGATTTCGTTGTTTAAGGTTGCCCTAGTTGCAATGCAGGTCGTAAAATGCAATGGTTTAATTGCTGTGCTAAAAAAAGCTTCGTTTGTCCAATTCGACTTTGATCTAGATCATAGTGTTCTTTTCTCCTTATAATGTGTGCATTACCAGAACATCTTTGATTTTAAAGTTTTAAGTTTATGATTGATTGTCCAAGTTCCCTATTGGTAAAGTAAAGGACACTGTACGTTCAGTACAAAAATGATGAAAATGATTTAAACAATGAATATCAAATCAAGTTGGGAATAGACAATTAAATCTGAAGTTTTCACAAAAAGAAAAAGAAACTCCAACCAATGAAAAAAACGTGTTCAAAGACAGGTAAATCGTCGAATTTACAAAAAGTTACAATAGCACAGTTGAAAGACAGAGACATTCCTGCCTCAAAGGTGGCACATAAACCTGACTGTTTCATAAATCGCACGCAGATATAAATCGCTCTGATCCAAGTTGACCTATGTCATACTATCACCATGACACCTCCTCTGTAAGTGCAAACTAATCAACTTATCTTACTTTTACCACGTGACTAGGGCAACACGCCTTTACTTCTCTCAAAAAACACATGTACCGCCCCAAAAGCAGATGATCCTGTTATTCTATTAACAAGTCCAGTTATGTCCCACAAACGCCATGACGCCTTCAGCGTAAGTGCGAACCAATCAACTTATCATACGTGTAGCACGTGACCGGGGCCACACGCGTTCTGTTCTTCACAAACAAACAAACACTATGACACCTCCAACAAAAATTCGAACCAATCATCTTCTCCTACTTTTAACACGTGACTAGGGCCACACGCACGTTTACTTTTATCAAAAAAACACATGTATAATACCACATAATACCCCAAACAAGATTATCCTTTATTATACGAGCGCGCGCAGCTATGTCCAAAAAACAACACGCCACCTCCAACGAAAGTGCGAACCAATCACCTTTTCCCATTCACGGCACGTGGCCATGACCGCACGCCTTTTGTTCTCTCAAAACACATGCATCACATAAACCTGATTATCATTGACGCCCTGGCCCTTGAAATAATGGCACCCTGGGTTCTTTGCACATTTCATCTATGATGGCAAAGGGTGGGGAGAAATTGTGCATATCTGAAGCGAGCACAAACCGGTCTGCATGTGTGCTTTCTTGCTCCAGCACTCTAATGCAATTACAAGCGATCTCCAGGGGAGGTTATCGGGGCCGTGCACGGCCCACACAGGCGAGTTATCGGTCGTTGTAAGGAAAATGATTGGTCGCAGATGCTGGAGGGTGTATGCTTTGGGGAATTTAAAACTATAAGTTATGGTCAGCTTTCTGGGTTGTGCTGTGATAAGGGAGTCACTGACCCTGACTATATTCTATTTTCTTGGTTGTAAAAAATGTATGGTCACTTGGAGAACACAATCTGATTCCCATATTCAAGCACTGAAGGCAAAGTGTCCGTTCGAGGTTTTAGCTCATTCTGGCGTTCTTTCTTTTGTTTTAGATTTGCTGGCAGCTTACGTACTTACTCACTTACTTACTTACTTACTTACTTACTTACTTACTTACTTACTTACTTACTTGCTTGCTTGCTTGCTTGCTTGCTTGCTTGCTTACTTACTTACTTACTTACTTACTGACTGACTGACTGACAGACTCACTCATCTATTGACTGACTGACTGACTGACTAACTGTACACTGTACATCATGGCTTTTTGTTGTTGCACGAATGGGCTTTCACGTGTATGACCAATTTTACCCTCCAATTTTGCCAGTCACACGCCGATTCCGGGGGATGCATGTTTGCTTATTTCGCTAGTGTTGATATTACCCACTGAACTCTGACATAAATCACATGATCTTGTCCGTGCGTATGTTGGTCTTGTCCTTGCACTAGCAGGCCTGCACATAAGTTGACAAAGGAAGTCGACACATATCCACCCTTAACAAACCATGCGCGGCCGGGATTCGAATACTCAACCATCCGAGTGGGAGGTCGGCGTCTTAATTGTCCACTAGGCCATTTCGCCCGTTTACCGTTCATCTACGATTTGTTATGCTGTTGGCTGTCAGAATTTCAGACCTGTCACGGCCAGATTGAAAGAACTGTTGGTACTAACAGAACTCAGTCTGATACAATCCAAACAATGACAGTGTGGCATCTACTGTGATCAGGCTGGTGGTACTTTGTCAATATTTGATTTCCTTTGGGATATGAATCGGATGAGTGTAGGAATGTAAATAACTCTGTCTGATATCGTGATGTTTTACTGTTAAGGTCTGTGTGTGCGTGTGTGTGTGTGTGTGTGTGTGTGTGTGTGTGTGTGTGCGTGCGTGCGTATGTGTGTGTGTGTGTCAGTGTGTGTGTGTGTGTGTGTGTGTGTGAGTGAAAGTGTTTGTGAGTGAAAGTGTTGTTTGTGTGTTGATTTGTGTGGTTTGGCGTTTTGTGTGTGTGTGTGTGTGTGTGTGTGCGTGCTTACGCGCGCGCGCGCGTGTTTGTGTGTGTGTGTGTGTGTCTGTCTGTCTGTCTGTCTGTCTGTCTGTCTGTCTGTCTGTCTGTCTGTCTGTCTGTGCCTGTTTGTCTGTACGTTGCAGGAACAGAGAGAGACTGAGACAGAGGGACAGACACACAGAGACATGATGGACAAAGTGGGGAACAGCTGGTAACAGCTAAGTTCTCTTTCGTTCCATTTCACACTCTCGCCAACTTCGTGTAATCGGCAGCTGCCACACAGTTCATCAACATTTGTCATATTTCGTTTTAAAGCAATAAATAATGCTCCGCCTTTTCAATGAGCCAAAAACTGTAATATTTATGCGCCCAGGTAGTTAGCTAAAAGTTAAAATGCCCTCAATTAATTCCTGTATCTCTTTGATATGACAGTTATTCCTCCCTCTGGTGCCTTTACCTGTTTACCTGCCCAGGCCACCTCCTTTGAATGTCGGATGTGAAATAGAGAGTATAGAGGATTGTTGATTGATTGTGTCTATGGCCACACGCACGCACGTTAAGTACAACATACATTCATCAAAACTTAAAAAATAAAAAAATAATCTGAAAATAGATAGACTGCTGACGTTCCAACAAGTCAGAATAAAAACAACGACCAAGAATGGTAAAAATCATTTATTGGAACGTTTAATTTATGACAAAATACAACATAATTGCATTCACAGGTACGTCGACCCCAAGGTATTTAAAGTGGACAGTCAGACAAACATGTACGGTGCACAAAATTAACTTAGTTTAACTAATTACTTACCTATGAATGTACAAATCCCAAAGCAAAGAGACTGCCAAGGTTCCAAAATTCAGAATAAAAAACCCAAGAAAGGTAGGTTGTTGGAACGTTTGTTATTGACAAAAAAGACTTAAACAAATTGACTTAAAAGACCGTTGGGTCGAAATATCTGTGAATGTATTGTTTTGTCAATAACAAACGTTCCTTCTTCTTCTTCTTCTTCGGCGTTCCAGGATTTTTGGCCTCAGGTCAGACTTGCAAACAAACGTTCCAGCAACCTACCTTTCTTGTTTTTTGACTATGAATGTACAGTTTTGTTTTGTCATCAATTAAATGTTCTAATAACTTATTCGTTGATTCTAACAGTGAAAAAAATGCTCCAGCATCTTGAAACAATCTTCTGCATCAATGCATTTAAATTCCTTTATAGATGATATAGCTGCAGTTGACCTGATGCTGATCAAAAATGCCAACGATTACTCAAGCATGATACATTCTGAAGAGCTGACCAAGAAAGTAAAACTAACTTCAGAATTAAACGTCAACAATGTGAAAGTCGAACATGTCAGTCGAGCGAGCACACTGTTATGGGTGTGTGTGTGTGCGTGCGTGTGTGTGTGTGTTTGTGTGTGTGTGTGTGTGTGTGTGTGTGTGTGGTGTGTGCGTGCGTGCGTGCGTGCGTGGTGTGTGTGTGTGTGTGTGTGTGTGTGTGTGTGTGTGTGTGTATGTGTGTGTGTGACACAAAACAGAGTGGCGGCATCTTTAAATAACCTGTAGCGGTTTGTGGGAAATTCGTCTGCTTTGGCAATGGTAAGATGCAGCTCATTTGATGTGATAGGTGCCCTGCTGTGGAAGGACGTGAGTATGCGTGCAATACTCAATCTGCACTGGCACAGCAAAAAAACAGTATCAAATGGTTGAAATCTCAGTCGACCAGCATTTAAAAAGTCGTATCGTTGTTAGTAGCCCACTTCCCCTTCATAAATTCAAAAGAGCTGCAATTTGCACACACCATTCATTCGACCCATTCGCCCGGTTTGCTTGACATACATCCTGTTTGACTTTTAAAACTTCGAACTGTACTGACTTGGTTTTAATGATAAGATAATTCTTTGTTTGTGTAACAAGTTGTCAATTTATCCTTTAGATGTTAAAAGTTAGGTCTAGCGCCAAAACGAGGCTTCCGATTTGTATCAATGCACTTCCTTTCTAACTGCACAAAATAAATTCTTTGACACATTCTCACTTTCAACGGAAAGCAGCCAGGATGTTCCCGTTCGGTG
>NC_090245.1:66909850-66919850 GCF_037325665.1 Littorina saxatilis
TCTCTATTGCTGCCAGACATTTTTTTGGTCTGGGTTTAACCCCTTTGCCTGTTTTACCGTAGGGATTAGATCGAGCGCGGTGTATTCCCTGGAACAGAATACTGTAAATGTGTTCACATGATCTGACAGCGGAATGTGCTTGTGTTCCATCCATGTTTTTGTCCTTGGCAATATAGAGGAGGTGAATGCATTAGAGCACTATCTGCAAGGAGGTGTAGGCTTATGTGTATTAGAACAACATGGTTTAGATTTGCTCTCATGCAATATGGGATGCTGTTGTTGATCATGCATAGTTCTTGTGGAAGAAAGGGCGTGTGTTGTTGTGGGGAATGTTGTGAATGGCCTGCTCTTGATTTGATTATGCAGTATATTGGTGTGTGTGTGGGTGTGTGAGATAAACGAATGTGTATGTTATTTATATCATTGTGTCATCAGCATTCTCGAGTATCTCCCAAAATCTGCTTTGCCATGCAAAAGGATGCATTTCATGCCCGGTTTTTTGGTGTGAAAAGCTTTTACGTCAATTTGGTTTAAGTGTCTAGGTAATGCCACTCTGATGTTCTGGATTTATTAAACGAAGAAGATGTACGGTGTGTACGTCTGTTAGATTAAGCGGGAGGCAGTCTAAGCTGACGATCTTATAAGCCAGCATTGCGAGCTCGTAAGAAATCTCCTCAGAGCTTGTTAGTGCCTGTTACTTAAGCAGCAAGGCAGTGTCGTACATAAATATACACACTCCTACATCAGTGTGCATGATCACCTCCATGTGACGGAATTTGCGCAAACACAGAGCAAGATGTTCGAAAGCGATACCTGCTAATATGCTTATACCTAGTGAATTCACACACTCGGGCGAACGTCGGCTTTAAATCGCAGAACTGTTGGTGTTTCGGCCCTTAAATGCACACTCTTGCCCATGAAAACAATCCGGCTGGTATCTGTGTCCCAACGTGAACATTGAATATGACAATTCTTGCAAGTTGGCACATTGCAAAGCTCAACGACGTGGCTGCCCTATGCCAAGTTGGAGTTTTGTTAACATTACTTAATGTCGCATACTGACACTTATGACTTTTAAGAATGTCATTCATTCAAAAAGCAACTCCGATTCCGCACAGACAGCATCCAGGCTGTTGGTTTATGGTATTTGTCCAAGTGGAGGGATGACGGTTCCTTGTGTAAAAGCCTGGCAAAGATATGAGATGCTGGGCCGAATCGTTTACACCGCAAGAACTGTGTTTTTTTAACGATCTTGATATTCAATGATCAAAGTAAGAATGTGTCTGTTATCAGCGAGCTACTCGAAACAGCTGAAATCAATATTTCAAAATGGGAGAGAACAGTTGGCAGGTGCACGTGCGGATAATATAAACGTACAGTCTGTCTAACAATTATGGGGAATTTTGCGTCTGATTTCAAATACATGCTCATGACATTCAAACGTCGCGGCATATTATAATGTCAATGTAAAGGTTATTGGGTGCTCTATCGGAAAACCATGTTCGATTTGTGAAATATCTCCCTTTGGCTACACCAGACGACAGTTATTGCCCTTGGTTTGTGGTTGTTGATTCTGGATCACATTTATTTCGTAGAGGTTTCATGCCGAGTCGCAGTGAACATTAAAAATAATGGTCGAAGTTAGCGGATCATTAGCTTCAGTGATACTCCTGCAATCCTTAATTCTTAGTAAATGTGATGTATTTTATGTCTGTTATCGCCTGACACTGCATGGCGATGTTCCTTGTTTTATAAGGACAGTACAATGTTGAGTCTTGAGTCTTGAGTCTACTGTATGAAGTTCGGTTTTCTGGGGCAAGACAGTGTATGAAACCGCTTCATTTTCTTGACATTCAAGAATGTGTGCATTTGCTTGTGTGTGTTCTGTTTATGAAATGAAATATAGTTGATAATTGACCGACAGATTGCAGTCTGTGTGTCGAAGTGGCCCAGTTTGTAGACACCCTGTAGTCTTTACACAAAGTATGAGAGTTACTTGCCTTGAGATTTTGCTCGGGGCAATGGTTTAAACAAGGTAGATTTCGATTTTAAAGAAGAAGAAAAAAAATCATGCATTTTGTTTTGGATTTCGTTTGTTGAAACCTCGAGATAGGCAGTTTGCAACTTATAACTAAAATGAGATAGGCAGATTGTTCAGAAACCAAAGAATTTTGTTTGCGTTTTTCTCAAAACATCAAGAAATGACATAGGCATTATCTTATGAGCGTGACGACAGTCTGCATGGCTACTTCCTGTGCTGAGCTGGAACTTTTTGAAAAATGCTTATATTAAAGGACAACAGATTCTTACTCTGCATAGGACGCACTCATGACAGACTGTTGATTTTTGACATGTGCTTAAGATGATGGATGCTCTTCTCCCATGTAAAATCCTACACATATCTGTTGTGGTTGACTAGACGGTTTACACCGAAGGGAGCTTATCTTTAAAGTTAGCACCCCTCCCCAGCAGTAACGGGCTGTTATTCTTTCCACACTCCACAAATGTATCTCCAAATCTGAACTGCCGTCACACCCGTTGGCCGTGTTATTACACCAGGGCGGCGCTACTACAAAGGTAAACCGTGATTTAGCCCAGGTAAGGTGATAGGTTTCACAGGTAGTGGCGATGATAGGATTTTGTCAAAATTCCAGAAAAGACAGAAGCGTGCCGTTGAGATAAGTGTGTTTGGAACAACAATGAAAATAGAGAATACAACAACGTTTACACTGTAATTCTTTACACTTTTACTGTATTCTGTATTCTGAATACAGCTGTGTCAGGATTTGGCAAACACATCACAAGTAAAGACACAAAAGAGACGTGCTTATAATCCTATTGTTTGCAACTGGTTTCTACTGTAACACAAAGGCCATTACAGAACGAATGAGACCAGAACAAAAGGGATAAGAAGTAACAATGAGATAACAAGTATTACTTTCCGACGAATAGGTCATCAGATACATGATGTGATGAAACAGTAAGTGTGCGCATATATTCAACACACTTTTATTTAATACACAGACAGATTGGAAAATCGACAAGCAGACAGTTAAACACACCAGCATCCAAGCAAGCACTCAGACAAATCGAAGTAACTGAACAACGCACACACACACACACACACACAAACACACACACACACACACACACACATACACACCCAACCCCCCTCCCCCCACACACACACACACTTTTCTACGAAGATATATGCCTACAAAGTAGAAGCCAAGAAACTGAATCAATTCTGAGACCGACGGGATTTTTCACTGCCTCTGATCCAACACACGGGCAAAGAAAGAGCTACAGATATATCTCGAACTCCAACCCTCCAAAGCTTTGCCGCAGAGATGGTGCCAGACCAGAATACAATGGGTTTCACAGCTGAGGAACACGACAACAAAGAAGCAATCGTTTCATCGCTTTCCCTATTAGCTGCCTCATTGGCAGCGCAGTTCGGGGAGAAACATTTTCATTCTGAGGATGCAGATGCTTTACCTTAACGATGGACGGATCGGATCGTGAACGCTGGTTATTTTTTGTCTTTACTTTTCTGAAGGATAAGAAGAGAAAGCGTGAACAGTACAGAACGACAGAAGAAATCAAATCTGTACGTGTGGTTTTGTATTGGGGATACATTGTTTTTCGTTCTGAGGATACACTGAGATGCTTTGCCTAAACGATGGACGGAGCGAATCGTGAACGCTAGCTCTCTTCTTTCTTTACTTATCCGAAGAATAAGAAGAGAAAACGTGAACAGTACAGAACGACAGAAAGAATCAAATCTGTGCGTGTGGTTTTGTATATTTAGTCAAGTTTTGTGTATATTTGTGACCCTCCACCACAAAATGAGTCGCATGTCACCTCGCGCGGTTCTGCGCTAGGCATCATATAAGTCCGGGGAGTATGGCAATCCGAATGGTGCAAAAGTCCCTTTTAGCTCTTGATGTCTAAATAACACATTATTTAGCTAAATAACGCGTTATTTAGCTAAACAATGCTTTATTTAGCTATATCATGCATTATTTAGCTAAATAATGCATTGTTTAAATTAAACAATGCATTATTTACAGATACAGAAAAAAGAGAGCCCAGAGCACTAAATAATGCATTGTTTAGCATAAATAAGAGATTGTGTTTGTAAATAACTCATTATTTATAAATAATTACGCGTTTTCTCTAAACAATATATTATATGTAAATAAAGTGTTATTTAAATAAATAAAATATTATTTAGATAAATAAAATATTATTTATCTAAATAAAATATTATTTAGATAAATAAAATATTATATGTAAATAAAATATTATTTATCTAAATAAAATATTATTTATCTAAATAAAATATTATTTAGATAAATAATTTATTATTTAGATAAATAATTTATTATTTAGATAAATAATTTATTATTTAGATAAATAATTTATTATTTACTGTTTTTGCCTTGAAATAGTATTATTACACTAAATAATGCTTTATATAGCTATATAATAGGTTTCCGCTATATAATTCATGATTTGGTAAATAATACATTATATACCGTAAATAAAATATTATATACCGTAAACAATTCATTGTTTAGCGCATCGCGAAGCCGTTTTTTCTCTTGTTGTTTTTTTCCACGTGTTTCCGTGGATCCACGAGAGCTCTGTTGATTCTCAAACTGACCAATCAGACAACTAGCATCTGTACACTAATTAAAGTCCCATTGTTGAGTGTGACGAAAACTCGTGGTGACGATTTTAAAACATGTTGGGTCACGCATGGTCCAATCTTACATGGTCCAATCTTACATGGTCCAACCTTACATGGTCCAACCTTACATGGTCCAATCTTACATGGTCCCATCTTACATGGTCCAACCTTACATGGTTCAACCTTACATGGTCCAATCTTACATGGTCCAATCTTGCATGGTCCAATCTTACATGGTCCAACCTTGCATGGTCCAACCTTGCATGGTCCAATCTTACATGGTCCAACCTTACATGGTCCAACCTTACATGGTCCAACCTTACATGGTCCAATCTTACATGGTCCAACCTTACATGGTCCAATCTTACATGGTCCAATCTTACATGGTCCAACCTTACATGGTCCAACCTTACATGGTCCAACCTTACATGGTCCAATCTTACATGGTCCAACCTTACATGGTCCAACCTTACATGGTCCAATCTTGCATGGTCCAATCTTGCATGGTCCAACTTTACATGGTCCAATCTTACATGGTCCAACCTTACATGGTCCAACCTTACATGGTCCAATCTTACATGGTCCAACCTTACATGGTTCAACCTTACATGGTCCAATCTTACATGGTCCAATCTTGCATGGTCCAATCTTACATGGTCCAACCTTGCATGGTCCAACCTTGCATGGTCCAATCTTACATGGTCCAACCTTACATGGTCCAACCTTACATGGTCCAACCTTACATGGTCCAATCTTACATGGTCCAATCTTGCATGGTCCAACCTTGCATGGTCCAATCTTACATGGTCCAACCTTACATGGTCCAACCTTACATGGTCCAACCTTACATGGTCCAATCTTACATGGTCCAATCTTGCATGGTCCAATCTTACATGGTCCAACCTTGCATGGTCCAACCTTGCATGGTCCAATCTTACATGGTCCAATCTTACATGGTCCAACCTTACATGGTCCAACCTTACATGGTCCAACCTTACATGGTCCAATCTTACATGGTCCAACCTTACATGGTCCAACCTTGCATGGTCCAATCTTACATGGTCCAATCTTACATGGTCCAACCTTACATGGTCCAACCTTACATGGTCCAACCTTACATGGTCCAATCTTACATGGTCCAACCTTACATGGTCCAACCTTACATGGTCCAATCTTACATGGTCCAATCTTGCATGGTCCAATCTTGCATGGTCCAATCTTACATGGTCCAACCTTGCATGGTCCAACCTTACATGGTCCAACCTTACATGGTCCAATCTTACATGGTCCAACCTTGCATGGTCCAACCTTACATGGTCCAACCTTACATGGTCCAACCTTACATGGTCCAATCTTACATGGTCCAATCTTACATGGTCCAACCTTACATGGTTCAACCTTACATGGTCCAATCTTGCATGGTCCAATCTTACATGGTCCAACCTTGCATGGTCCAACCCTGCATGGTCCAATCTTACATGGTCCAACCTTACATGGTCCAACCTTGCATGGTCCAATCTTACATGGTCCAACCTTACATGGTCCAATCGTGCATGGTCCAACCTTACATGGTCCAATCTTACATGGTCCAACCTTACATGGTCCAATCTTACATGGTCCATATATATTATTGGACCATGTAAGATTGGACCATGCAAGGTTGGACCATGTAAGATTGGACCATGTAAGGTTGGACCATGTAAGGTTGGACCATGTAAGATTGGACCATGCAAGGTTGGACCATGCAAGATTGGACCATGCAAGATTGGACCATGTAAGATTGGACCATGTAAGGTTGGACCATGTAAGGTTGGACCATGTAAGATTGGACCATGTAAGGTTGGACCATGTAAGGTTGGACCATGTAAGGTTGGACCATGTAAGATTGGACCATGCAAGGTTGGACCATGCAAGGTTGGACCATGTAAGATTGGACCATGCAAGATTGGACCATGTAAGATTGGACCATGTAAGGTTGAACCATGTAAGGTTGGACCATGTAAGATTGGACCATGTAAGATTGGACCATGTAAGGTTGGACCATGTAAGGTTGGACCATGTAAGATTGGACCATGTAAGGTTGGACCATGTAAGGTTGGACCATGCAAGGTTGGACCATGCAAGGTTGGACCATGTAAGATTGGACCATGTAAGATTGGACCATGTAAGGTTGGACCATGTAAGATTGGACCATGTAAGGTTGGACCATGTAAGGTTGGACCATGTAAGGTTGGACCATGTAAGATTGGACCATGCAAGGTTGGACCATGTAAGGTTGGACCATGTAAGATTGGACCATGTAAGGTTGGACCATGTAAGGTTGGACCATGTAAGATTGGACCATGTAAGGTTGGACCATGTAAGGTTGGACCATGTAAGGTTGGACCATGTAAGATTGGACCATGCAAGGTTGGACCATGTAAGGTTGGACCGTGTAAGATTGGACCATGTAAGGTTGGACCATGTAAGGTTGGACCATGTAAGGTTGGACCATGTAAGATTGGACCATGTAAGGTTGGACCATGTAAGGTTGGACCATGTAAGATTGGACCATGTAAGGTTGGACCATGTAAGGTTGGACCATGTAAGATTGGACCATGCAAGGTTGGACCATGCAAGGTTGGACCATGTAAGATTGGACCATGCAAGATTGGACCATGTAAGATTGGACCATGTAAGGTTGAACCATGTAAGGTTGGACCATGTAAGATTGGACCATGTAAGATTGGACCATGTAAGGTTGGACCATGTAAGGTTGGACCATGTAAGATTGGACCATGTAGGGTTGGACCATGCAAGATTGGACCATGCAAGATTGGACCATGTAAGATTGGACCATGTAAGGTTGGACCATGTAAGATTGGACCATGTAAGGTTGGACCATGTAAGGTTGGACCATGTAAGGTTGGACCATGTAAGATTGGACCATGTAAGATTGGACCAAGCAAGATTGGACCATGTAAGATTGGACCATGTAAGGTTGAACCATGTAAGGTTGGACCATGTAAGATTGGACCATGTAAGATTGGACCATGTAAGGTTGGACCATGTAAGGTTGGACCATGTAAGATTGGACCATGTAAGGTTGGACCATGTAAGGTTGGACCATGTAAGGTTGGACCATGTAAGATTGGACCATGTAAGATTGGACCATGCGTGACCCAACATGTTTTAAAATCGTCACCACGAGTTTTCGTCACACTCAACAATGGGACTTTAATTAGTGTACAGATGCTAGTTGTCTGATTGGTCAGTTTGAGAATCAACAGAGCTCTCGTGGATCCACGGAAACACGTGGAAAAAAACAACAAGAGAAAAAACGGCTTCGCGATGCGCTAAACAATGAATTGTTTACGGTATATAATATTTTATTTACGGTATATAATGTATTATTTACCAAATCATGAATTATATAGCGGAAACCTATTATATAGCTATATAAAGCATTATTTAGTGTAATAATACTATTTCAAGGCAAAAACAGTAAATAATAAATTATTTATCTAAATAATAAATTATTTATCTAAATAATAAATTATTTATCTAAATAATAAATTATTTATCTAAATAATATTTTATTTAGATAAATAATATTTTATTTAGATAAATAATATTTTATTTACATATAATATTTTATTTATCTAAATAATATTTTATTTAGATAAATAATATTTTATTTATCTAAATAATATTTTATTTATTTAAATAACACTTTATTTACATATAATATATTGTTTAGAGAAAACGCGTAATTATTTATAAATAATGAGTTATTTACAAACACAATCTCTTATTTATGCTAAACAATGCATTATTTAGTGCTCTGGGCTCTCTTTTTTCTGTATCTGTAAATAATGCATTGTTTAATTTAAACAATGCATTATTTAGCTAAATAATGCATGATATAGCTAAATAAAGCATTGTTTTAGCTAAATAACGCGTTATTTAGCTAAATAATGTGTTATTTAGACATCAAGAGCTAAAAGGGACTTTTGCACCATTCGGATTGCCATAGGTAACAGTGTGAGGGTCACCTTAGTCACAGGCTTATAACTCAAACAGTTTTCGCTCTTTTCTAAAACGGTTTTCACCACTGAATAGAGCATACAAAACTCTTTAGAAAAATGTAAAAATATGAAAATCATGCAAATAAGGTGACATGCGACTCACACCGTCGTGGAGGGTCACATTTGTCTGTCTAGATGCACAGAAAGACGGACTCATTTTACGAATCTGGTCAGTGGATCATTGGCAGAGCAGTCCAGGGAGAAATTGTTTTCATCATTCTGAGCATACAGACGTTTTAGCTTAGTCACGGATGAAACGAATCGTGCACGCTTGTTCTCTCCTTGTTTTGCTAGTCTTTTTCTGGAATTCCGAATAGAAAGAAGAGAAAGTGTGAACAGCTCAGAAAAAAACAGAAGGACTCTGAAGTGTTAATATGTATGTATTTCTGCCTCTGAGAGACACATAGACTCATTTTACGAAACTGTTGGATCATTGGCAGAACAGTTTAGGGATAGATAATTTATAGTTGGTTTTTTTCATTTTGGTTATACACATGCTTTGGCCGCTGAGCGATGGATGAAGCGAATCGTTCAAGCCTGCTCTCTACTTCTTTTGTTCTTCTTCTTTTTGGGAGAGAAAGCGTGAACAGTACAGAACAACAAGAGCAGAACTCTTTAGTTTCATTCTACATGTGTGTTTCTGTCTCCGAGGAGACAAACACATAGCAAGACTGACTCATATGGCAGACCATTGGCAGAGTAGTTCGTGGAGAAGCGTTTTCCTTTTGAGTATACATGTGCTTTAGCTTAACTATGGATGAAACGAATCGTGCACGACTGCTTTATTAGGGAGATTTAAAAGACAGCACGTTTCGTTTTGCAGCTCGTTTCGTTTGGTGAATGAGTCACCCCGCGAAACGGAACGTAAAACGAGACGGCATAGGCCGCAGACAAGATTTAGATGTATTCACGTTTCGTTTCGGAATGAAGGAAGGGCGATAAATCTTCAAGTGAAATTATCACGTCTGTCCTCGATCAGAATGGAAAAAAACACCCTAGGAGGTGGTCCAAAATCGGGCATACTTTGATTATTTTCAGTCCAAATAAATCACACAGACTTTGTTTATACAAAATCACATACGAAGCCAGAATAAAAATTCGATGCGATGACCTACTTCTGCTTCGCCATTTGCTTTCTCACCATGAAGTTGGATAAATGTACCAGGATCAGCACCCTTCAAAATATTTCAGTTCACAACAGTTGTCTACCTCCAATGAACACATTCTCAGCGCTGAA
>NC_090245.1:66924850-66969850 GCF_037325665.1 Littorina saxatilis
TGTCTGTCTGTCTGTGCGCGTGTGTGTGTAGAGCGATTCAGAGTAAACTACTAGACCGATCTTTATGACATTGTACATGAGAGTTCCTAGGTATGATATCGCCAGAAATTTTTTTTCATGTTTTCGATAAATGTCTTTGATGACGTCATATCCGGCTTTTTGTAAAAGTTGAGGCGGCACTGTCACACCTTCATTTTTCAATCAAATTGATTGACATTTTGGCCAAGCAATCTTTGACAAAGGCCGGACTTAGGTATTGCATTTCAGCATGGAGGCTTAAAAATTAATTAATGACGTTGGTCATTAAAAATCTGAACATTGTAATTAAAATCATGTTTATATAAAACGATCCAAAATTACTTTTATTTTATTCTTCATTGTGTTCTGATTCCAAAAACATATAAATATGTTATATTCGGATTAAAAACAAGCTCTGAAAATTAAACATATAAAAAGTATGATTAAAATTAAATTTCCGAAATCGTTTTAAATACTATTTCATCTTATTCCTTGTCGGTTCCTGATTCCAAAAACATATAGATACGATATGTTTGGATTAAAAACATGCTCAGAAAGTTAAAACGAAGAGAGGTACAGTAAAGCGTGCTATGCAGCACAGTGCAACCGCTACTGCGCTAAATAGGCTCGTCACTTTCACTGCCTTTTGCACTAGCGGCGGACTACGGTCATTGACAAAATGCAGTGCGTTCAGTTTCATTCTGTGAGTTCCACAGCTTGACTAAATGTAGTAATTTCGCCTTACGCGACTTGTTATTCTTATTATTCTTGTCCTCCTTGTTCTTTTCCTTTGGGCGCTTTATATGTATTACCTCAATTAACATCTTGCATGTTTTGCTTCCTTGCTGGTTGTTTTTCATGTTCGATTTGTATGTGTGTTTCCATATCATTTTGTGTTGTTTTGTGTACTTCCTGATTGTGTCATTGTTTGTTTGCTTGTGTGTTCGTTGTTAGCTTAGTTTTCCGTTTGTTCTACTTGTTTATTATGTATTAGAAATGTGTATAAGATGTAAGGACAGGTTGTAAGAAAAGGCGTAGCCTTAGACCATCAGCATCATCATCATCAGCAGCAGCAGCAGTAGCAGCAGCATTATCATCATCATCATCGTTGTCGTCGTCGTCGTCATCATCACCAGCATCATCATCATCATCATCATCATCATCATCATCATCATCATCATCATCATCATCATCATCATCATCGTCATCATCGTCATCATTCATCATCATCATCGTCATCATCATCATCGTCATCATCATCATCATCATCATCATCATCATCATCATCATCATCATCATCATCATCATCATCATCATCATCATCATCATCATCATCATCATCGTCATCGTCATCGTCATCATGTTCTTGTTTGTGTTCTTTTAATGAAAAGGAAAACACAGACTACACGGCGTAGAACTCTATCGTTCAAGCTGGTTATACGGAGAAGGGTACCATGTGAACTTTGCAGAACCTGGTACCTAACTACTAAAAGAATAGAATTCATCAATGTCCACGCACTAATAGCTGCGTATACGCCAGTACTGATTTTATTAATGAATTAATTTAGCAAAGAAGCAGTTATCTCCCTGCCGAAGCCACGATTATTCCCCTCGCTTCGCATCTCTGTATGTATGTCTCTGGTAATATGTTGTACAGATTGGGTACCTGTCTAACAAAATAACCGAAAAGAAACATGTATACACCTAAAATGTTTTTTGTTTTTTTTTACCTTTCCACTTTATTGGACATGTCTGTTTGTGGTTTTTTTTTTAAACACTGGATCCTTAAAGGTGTTTCTTGTATCTTTGTTCCTAGCACAGGCACACAAATAAAATGTTTTTTTTTTTAAACACAAGCAACCAAAATGTGTTATTATTTTAAACCAACATTCATTTACACGTACTCACACAAACAAACCTGTCGTTCTTTTTATCTACTTCAAGCACAATTATGCTCTTTTACCCCGCTTGTACGTTTTCCTTTGTCTGTTGTACAGGTTCGATACCTGCCTATGATAGTCAGCAGTCCAACAGATACATCGACGGTTCTTGTCATACATTCAGGCTTCAAGGGAACTGGAACTGCAACACAAGGTCCTCGTTTTTGACCAGGCCATTTTTGCGAAAGCACAGGTCCTCAGGTGGCAAGACCCAGTCTTCAGGGAGACCCTGATTCATTCCTGACTTTGAACATGCAGTGTACAAACACTTTGCTGACCATGTGTACATTTTTCATTTCAAGATCCTATGTGAGCTGAGCGTGCATAGAACAGAAACTCTGTAGGTGTGTGCATCTTCCCATATTCCGATGAGTGCTGAGAAACTTAACTGTGCGGTACATATCACGCTTTGACCTTGTGTCAACTGTTCCACCGCGCCTTTGCTTAAACTTGCGGATAATGCAATTATCTTCATTTGCCAGTATTTGATGGTATGTTCTATTAATATTCCCTTGAAAGTCAATCATATAGTTTAAAGAGTTTTAAGTGTCTGTTTTGTACAGTTTGCAGTATGATATCAGGGATGTTCCTACAAATTCATACGTGTATACAGGACAAATGTCCTCTAGCTCTTCAACATCAATATGACATTTGAACGCTTTTAGAAACGTCAATGGACATCATAATTTTGTGCAAAACACATTCCATGGAATGGCTCCAAAATCATACGCTCAAGGAAAAGCTTAATATGTTCACACACTCACACACACACACACACACACACACACACACACACGCACACACACAGTCATATACAAAGAATATTTGTGCTTAGATTGTTTTATAATCTAGTTTGAAACATGTTCAGCTCTATTTGATCTTTGGCAGGCTCTAGTTTTTTTTTGTGTGTGGTATATTTTAGTGAGCTTCGTCAAAATGTAATACGTAAGAGCGCTGAAGTTTTGTATAGAAAGGAAAAGTTAACGAATATTGCGCTGTTTGAAGGAATGGAGCTCTTTTCGCCTGAAGAATTCCTGCGATTAACTAAGTTGTGAAGGGCAGTTGACCGTTCCACCTGGGGAGGGGTTGCATTATGTTGGTGGTATTATCAAATGTCAGTAAAACTTTGGTCACAAATTAAATCATGCATTCAATGTTAAGGAACAATAAACATAGTGTGCAGAAATTGGTTTATTGATATATGGCACACAGCTCCACAGTGTGTGGTGGTTTTGTTTTAGAAATTCAAACACAATGAACGCCAGAATGGTTTGAAACATAACTGTGCAACAAGTCAACACTGTATCTATAATACTTCAAAAAACATCACAGGAAAACTTTTTTTACGCGTCAAAATGAGAATGTCAAAATTGACACATCAACTGTGTAGAAATACTATATTGGCACTAATTACGACAACAAATTCAAAATGTTTGACAATATTGAGGCATTTCTGTATGAAAATAACACATTATGGAATGGAAAATAGATTTTTTGTCAAAATCCCAGGCAGTACTGCCACCTTAAAGTTGATTTAAAAAAAAAAAAATTTTTTGTTGTTTTAATTTTTTTTAAATTTTTTTTTTTTAAATAAACTTCTTGAGGTGTGACTCTAAACACATGCCCCCCCCTCCCAAAAAAAACAAGGTTTTTGTAAAACAAAAAATTGTAAAATGAATAAAAATTGATTTCAGCAACTGTCTCTTTGTGACTGACACTGGAATTTTCCAGAGAATGTGCAATACTAAATGTGAGAACATTTTTGTTTCTGACTACACATACCATGTCATGAGACAATTTGATGTCAAATCATTGTACCCTTTTCGAGACAACGGAACTCATGTCTAGGCTTCTTATGGAGCTAGACCCTGACAGTGTGGTCTAACAATCATGTCATGCAGGTTTCAAACTTGGGTGTTTTAGTGTCAGTAATGAGAAGTACGGTGATATCAAATGAAAAATGAAGATCTAGTTTTATATTGATCAATGGGGTAAGCTGAACATGTTCAATAAGATTCCATTTATATTATTGTTATCTCCCCCATGTGCATGTTTACAGTAACTGGAACGTTATTTTGTGTGACGGAAGTTGAAGAAGTTTCGAGCGTAGTGTGATCCAGCGAAAACACGTCATTCCTTTTTACTCACATCGTTTTAACCTAAGAGATAGCAACTCGCATTTTTTCGGTGTTAGAAGGAATCGTGCACACATTATCGTTCGGGGCATTTCAGTATTTTACTTTTGTTCTTCTTTTTCTCTCAAGGACAGTGATGCTTTGGCACTATTTAATCTAATTACATGTTGAATACACGTGCAGTAGAGTTCACCTGTTTAAAAAGGTTTCAGCATTTTTCCTGGCGTAAAAGTACGAGCAAAGAGTGTGGTACGAGGAACAAAGGACGATGACTTGAGCCGTTGGCAAAAGAGGTGCTCATCTTCTCTCGACACGTGACCACCTCGGTGTTCTCCCTTGGAGCTGCCGCTGGAGAGGGAGAAAAAACATGGCAGCTGCAACGAGAAAGAACTTCGTGCAACCAATACACTTTGTGACGTTTTCACTCTGCCGCAGAGAAAAATGCACCGCACTGTTTATGTACTGCATATTTTCCGTGCTTTTTGGCGTTGGTGTCGGTTCGTCGATTTGCCGCTTGAGTTGGGGTGTAGAGGGTGTTGTGTTATGGTGATGAGATTTGTGCGGATGATGTGATACGGCCATTTTGCATTCCACTATTTAGACTAATGTTTTGGGTGTTTTCTTCTCGCTTCTCTGCTCCTGGCATCAGGTTCTGTCATCTCGCTGGCAGGATTTTTTTGGTTTTGTTTTGCTTTCTACTTTCTAACCACTATGGCACGCGTGCTTTCTGAATGCACAACATAGTCTGTTGCCAAAGAACTTCAGACCACAGACACGCCTGCCATGAAGACTGAATACTGTATTTATTAAGTGACTAGGAATTTGATCTGGACTGGTTATCTGCCCCCCCCTCCCCGCCCCCCCCCCCCTTCCCTTTGTATATAAGTCCTAAGTTAATAATAAATAATGCTTTGAAATTAAGACGAGGATAACTGGTGATGCATTTCTCCGCTTCTTTGTTTGACGGATAGAATCATAGATTCTACTTTTCTCATGTTACAATCCTGGGGCATTTAGAATAAATGTTACCTTCCTTCCTAGTTTCCATATATATCCCAAAAGATTATCATCTAAGAAAGAAGTTAAAGCTAACGCATGTGTAATGTGTTGTACTTGAAAGAAGGTAATGTGCTTTCATGTTTAAAAGAGGTGGCATTATTTGAATTCTGTTGTTTGTAGATTATCTTAAAACACCAACACATCTGTTCTTTTTTTCTTTTTTTCAGTGGAGTTTTTGTATATATCTTGTGAACACATAACACACTGCACCATCATTCATCAACATAACTTCATGATGGGTTCCAGCGATGTTGCTTCAGTCGAAACCATGTAAGGCAACAGCAACCTTCTGCCCTTGTCAGGAAGTGAAATATGTTCAACACAAACACTTTCAACGGAAACATAAAACATACAATTTGTGAGGGAGGACAGACAGACAAGATTGGCATCAGGCAGCTAATGCATGATTTAAAGGTTAATCTGTTTTAAGGCCCTTACCATTAGCTGGGTGAGTGCACGCGCGTGTGTTTTGCTTTTGCTTAAATACTTTAGTGGGTGATGACTGAATCTGGCTGCTCTGTTTCTTGCTCATCACACACTTTACTTCTTTGACTAACACCTTTTCCGCTGTAATTATGTGTGTTTCTGCCTCCCCCCTCCACACACACACACACACACACACACACACACACACACACACACACGCATCCCCAAGCTCAACTCCAACCCTCTCATACTTTCTGTCCATGAAACACTGTTTCTCTCTAGCTGTCTGGCTAGCTGTCTGTCTGCCTGTGTCTCTGTTTGTGTCTCTGTCTCTGTCTCTCTCTGTCTCTCTCTCTGTATGTCTGTCTGTCTGTCTCTCTCTCTCTCTCTCTCTCTCTCTCTCTCTCTCTCTCTCTATCTCTCTCTCTGTAAACCTATTGGTGTCCTCTCTCTATGTATATCTTTGTGTGTCTCTCTGCCCGTCCCTCTCTCTCTCTCTCTCTCTCTCTCTCTCTCTCTCTCTCTCTCTCTCTCTCTCTCTCTCTCTCTCTCTCTCTCTCTCTCTCTCTCTCTCTCTCTCTCTATCCTTCTCCTGATAACCCTCCCCTCTTTTTAGTTTCATTTTTCGTCTTGACACCTGTTTTTGGGTTGATAATTGAGCAGTTGACGTTTTCAATCCCATGCCACTCAAGCAGCCACATTCCGGCTTCAGGGTTTTGTTCCTGTTGTTTCCCTTCACAAATGAGAGGCTGCCTTTGGTGTCAACACACCTGCCAAAGGACGTCTTTCCATTTGAGGCAAGTCAGGACTGTTTGACGTGCGTGGCATTTGCACGCTGAGCATAAACAAATAAAATAACTCACACACACACACACACATACACACGTGCGCGCGCGCGCATACACACACACGCACACACACACACACACGCACACATACACACACACACACACACACACACACACACACACACACACACACACACACACACACACACACACGCACACACACCAATCATATAGTCAGTCAGTTCATATTCACGATGTTGGAGAACATCGACCTGTATTTAAACCATCCGTACTAACCCCTGTAAATTGACACGCTGTTTTTGCTCAATCCCTTGATGTTTTCCACCAAACGCCATAACTTGAAATTGAGCAAGACTTTCTGGTCTCACGTTAAACCTGTTTTTCTCTTCTACCAGAAGCAGCGAATGTGCGAACAGTGAAAACATTTCCTGAGCAATGTCTGTTTTTGTGAGCGTTGTAGGTCTTCGTATCGCACTTTTTGCCTCATTTGCCAACCATACTACGTCTCAATAATGGCCTGCGGAATGTGCCATAACTGAAAACAGATCCGAGTGCGTTCTGAGCTATAGGGAAACGTATGTGTATTTATGTTAGTGATTAAGGGTCATTCTAAAGACTGCCGGAATGTAGGGAGAGTGACTCTGGAACATAAAAACGTTGTCGGTAATGACGAGGATGTTTAACATAAGAAAAGTACAGGTTGATCTTAAGAATGCTCATCATGAGATACACAAATCATATCGTTGTGCTAGATTGCTGTTTTGGGTGACTTGTCAAGCAGACCGTCAAGAACACAGCTTGGAAAAGAAATGGTATCTCTTCGTATTGCTTGGCAAAGACAGACGGGCTATTCTCTAAACCGGGCCCCATTTTTGTGACATAGAAACATCAGTGCTTATTATGCTCAAAACATGTTTGAAGTGGTGAATAGAAGATATTATTTTGGTGTCTCTCTTTTATGCAGAAATTAGCGAATTATATATAAAGCGTATTTAAAAAAAAAGCATTTTTATTAAGCATTCTGTTTTTTTAATTATTTTTTTAATTATTTTTTTTTGAATTTAAATTCCTCTCACTTCTTGCATTTGTGTTACGCGCGTTATGTACTTTTACATGTTTTTTGATTTACTGAACAATCTGTGTACAGATATACCCAACTCTTTCCCTGTGACCAACGATATGTTTAGGAAAGGCATCCATTAATTTAAATCAAAATATGAGGCTACAGTCATTTTCTCGGTTAAGAATGTACAAATCAGCAACTTAAAACAATGAATATGTGCAGGTGTTATAGTAACTCTTTTTCTACCTATAATTATACGACCTAGGAAACGTCGAGGAAAAGTACCTGTAAATGTAATCAAAACTGTACTAACTGAGAGGATGAACATCGCTTGCTCATTTGAATGCTTGACATTCTCTCAAGTGCCAGGAGGATGATTCCGCACAACTCTCACTGTCTTGCTCTATTACACATGTCGTATGCGTTCAGAACGCATACCCGTACGTTCCCTTTGTTACTCAGATCTTACGGCTAAATGTTCACGGTTACACATTTAGATACTATCCACGTGGGACGGTGTCCACTGGGCACAACTGAGGAGAATGACCCAGACAAGACACAATTCCACAGAAGCCACGGACGAATTCCCAAAAGAGGATTTCATTCAGACAAGTGTTGTTTGGGTCAACCCAAAAGGTCTTAATTCAGTGCAATCAACGAAAAGACTTGATGGCACACAGCGTGGACAAGTTCGCCTTTCTTCAATTCTGTCGATCTCTTCCAAGTTTATTCCGGGTATCAGTTCTCTCATTCTGAGTGTCTGGTTTTGTCAGTGTGTCTGTCAGTGTGTCTGATTTTCTGTCTTATTCTCTGTCTCAGTTCTGTCATTCTCTCTGTCTCTGTCTGTAACTCTCTGTCTCTGTGTGTCTCTCTCTCTCCATCTACACATCCATATCTCTTTCTGTCTGTCTGTCTGTCTTTCTCCCCTCACTTTGCGCGTCGCTATGTTTCTGTATCGTTGCTTACTGTGTTGTTCATGAGGTTTACTTGATAATTAGTCTTGCTTGCTCCTGTATGTGCCGGTGCCCATGTCCTCTCTCTCTCTCTCTCTCTCTCGCTCTCTCTCTCTCTCTCTCTCTCTCTCTCTGTCTGTCTGTCTGTCTGTCTCTCTCTCTCTCTCTCTCTCTCTCTCTCTCTCTCTCTCTCTCTCTCTCTCTCTCTCTCTCTCTCTCTCTCTCTCTCTCTCTCTCTCTCTCTGTCTCTGTCTCTCTCTCTCATGAACAGCTTCAGCAGATTTGTGTTCTTCATGTTACAGAAGAGACGAACCCTTATAAATCAGGTTCAGTGACATGTCATCAGGGTCTTAATGTATTTTGTTGAATTTTATGCGTGACTATAATTTATAACTGTGCAGATACTATTGCTGTTATTTTAACCACTATTGTAAGGGGCTGTGGCCTTAGACAATTAAAGATTTGTTCTTGTTCTTGTTCTCTCTCTCTCCCCCCTCTCTCTCTCTCTCTCTCTCTCTCTCTCTCTCTCTCTCTCTCTCTCTCTCTGTTATAACCCCCTTCCTCGTCCCCCTTTTTGAAGACAACTTGTGATCTCATTCTTCGTTCAGCACCTCTGTCACTTTACCCCTACACCCCTGCTGGTGGCCCCAGCTAAGGGGCAAATAACTGCTGTCACCTCTCGTAAACCTGCTCGCCAATTACTTGCCCTTTCGAGCACAGCGGAAGTCCCCGGGCAGCCATTAGCCTTCAGAGTTACGGGTCGTGCTTGCTCGGGTTGTCTCCCATGGGAACTCATTTCCAAAAGCGGATTTGTTCTTGTTTTTTCTTGGGTATTTATTTCTCGGGGTAAGTTTTTACATTTAGTCAAGTTTTGACTAAATGTTTTAACATAGAGGGGGGAATCTAGACGAGGGTCGTGGTGTATGTGTATGTTGTGTGTGTGTGTGTGTGTGTGTGTGTGTGTGTGTGTGTGTGTGTGTGTGTGTGTGTGTGTGTGTGTGTGTGTGTAGAGCGATTCACAGTAAACTACTGGACCGATCTTTATGAAAATTGTCATGAGAGTTCCTGGGTATGATATCCCCAGACGTTCTTTTCATTTGTTCGATAAATGTCTTTGGTGACGTCATATCCGGCATTTTGTAAAAGTTGAGGCGGCACTGTCAACCCTCATTCTTCAATCAAATTGATTGAAATTTTGGCCAAGCAATCTTCGACGAAAGCTGGACTTTGGTATTGCATTTCAGCTTGAAGGCTTAAAAATTAAATAATGACTTTGGTAATTAATAATCTGAAAATTGTAATTATTTTTTTTTAAACGATCCAATATATGTTATATTCGGATTAAAAACAAGCTCTGAAAATTAAAAATATAAAAACTATAATTACAATTAAATTTCCAAAATCGATTTAAAAACAATTTCATCTTATTCCTTGTCCGTTCCTGATTCCAAAAACATATATATATGATATGTTTGGATTAAAAACACGTTCAGAGAGTTAAAAAGAATAGAGATATAGAAAAGCGTGCTATCCTCCTCAGCGCAACCGCTACCGCGCTTTTCTGGATTGTTAATTTTACTGCCTTTGCCACGAGCGGTGGACAGACGATGCTACGAGTGTACGGTCTTGCGGAAAAAATGCAATGCGTTCAGTTTCATTCTGTGAGTTCGACTGAGCTTGACTAATAGATGTTGTATTTTCGCCTTACGCGACTTGGGTTTTTTTTGTCCCGCAAAATCAATCTTTCCTTTCGTTAATCCTCAAGAAAATTAACACGCAAGTTCTTGGAATAAAGAGATAGGTCCCGAAGAGGACAAGAGTAAGAACAGAAATCGTGTAGATGCGGGTTGTACCTAAAACAAAATACCAACAGTGTACGTGCGAATATACCTAAAACAAGAAATTCCTACGAGGTAGGAAAAACACCCCCCGTCAAAGGGAAATAACCTTCTCAGTTGGTGGCAGTGACTGAGTGAGAATGGTTATTTCCCTTTGACCATGAAGATGTCCCTCTATAAGTCCTTGTATAATTTCAATCCACCAATAACTCCCTAACCGTGTGCTTGACTGGTCCCAATTTTTGTAAGGACCGTCTCAGGAATGTATAGAACCTGTTCACCAAGTTTGGTGACGATCGGTCCGTTCATTCTTGAGATCTATATGCGAACACAAACACACAAACACCCAAACAAACACACAAACAAACACATCGAGCGAAACCTATACACACCCCTATACCGGGGGTGTAATAAAACGTCAACAGAGTGGGTGCGATTGTGCCAAACAAAACACCCACCAGCAGTGTAGGTGCGAGCGTACCTAAAATAAAACACCAACAGTGTAGATTCGAGTGTACCTAGCATAAAAAACCAACAGTGTAGATGCGAGTGTACCTTAAAAAACAACACCAACAGTGTAGGTGCGAGTATACCTAACATAAAACAGGAGCAGTGTATAATTATGCGAGTGTACCTGAAACACCAACAGTCAACGTCAAGACATCGATAAGTAGAGGTTACATGCCGAGTCTCAGTGATTATTAAAAATAATGGTCGAAGTTAGCGGATCATGAAACATGCGAGCTTCAGCGCAGGCGATTGAAGAATGCGCGGTTGTATAGTTCAGGGAAAATCATTCAATTCTGTCAACACTTCTTGTCAGTTTCCTTGTTTTGGACTAAAATCAAGTACACAGTTATGTTGTTAATCTGCTGTGGCGGTAAAGGCAGATAGTGTGTGTTCTGTTCATGTTTTGGTATCGCTTAGAAAATGTTCTTTCTTCAAATGGGACTAGCAGACGAACTTTTGCACCCGTGTTCCAACGTTAAAAACTCTATGAAGTTCAGTTTTCTGGGGCAAAATATTGTATGAAACCGGTGTAGGTTCTTTAAATTGATGAGATGTGTGCACTCGGTTGCGTGTGATCTGTTTATAAAATGAAATATTGTCGAAAACTAACCGTCGGATTGCTGTCTTTTGTCCAAGCAACTCAGTTCAGAAAGTTTGAAAGGGGAACTACTCTTATCGCTAGACAGAGTACGAGAGTTACTTGCCTTGGAAGTTTGCTTGCACTCATAAGAGATCTAAAGCGAGTTTCTCTGCACTGATCGTTAGATTTGGATTTAGAAAACAACCAAACTCATGGGTTTGATATGGAGATTAATGTGTTCAAGCCTGTAGTTGCTAGTTTAAATGCTGTATGTTTGTATTGTTTGGTCTAGAGATGTATATTTCAAGTCGTACATTAGAGCGTTCGGAACTTTTCAATCGCTAAAGTAGTTCCCTCAAAGTTTAGCTCATCAACCTGTGAGCTATCGAGGGTTCAGACCCGTTGTTGGGTAAGTGATTTTGGTTGTTGGGTAAGTTGCCGAAAAATAACTAGCCCTACACGATTACAGAGAGAAAGAAGCAGAGGGGGGAATACTGTCTCATACAGCATGACTTCCCTTCTTTGTCTCTGTTAATCTAGGGAGAAAATATCCAGCGATATTTCTCCGTAGGCCTAAAGTTCGGCCATGACCTAGGCAAAATAACTTGCGCAGCCGCAGAAACAAGAACATGGAAATCTTATGAAGCCGTCATCAACACGAACACAATGATTGCAGAAGCAAACTCTGTACCTACACGAACGAGACACAAGACTGATTATTTCACAGCTGCAAAGGGTAAGCTTACTCACGTCAGGTCTTCACTGACAAGCTAGGAACAGGCGGAAAATTCCAAACAAAAGTAAATGACGTCAAAGTCTCTTTCGCTTTGCGTGTAACTTTGTCATGACGTCTTTTTGTGACGACAGTATACGCGACAATTTGTTCGCTTCCGGTGTCATTTTAGACTGAAAAGCAACTCAAAAGAAGGAGCTAAGCCTGTGTCATGAAACAGCTGAAACACTCTTTTGGATTGCCGTTTCAATGTTAACCAAAAAGTTAAAGAAAAAAACAAGGTTCAGTTGCGAACTGACAGCGGATTGAGCATTTATTCCTGTTGATGAAGGTATGATTGAAGCTTCATTCTCTCCGTCAACCAACAAGACTAGATTTGTAGCAGACGAAAAACAAAGTGTGCGCTTTTCCTGTCTTGTGAAGGCGATTATGTCGTTATAAGTTATCTGTACGTTGTAATGACATTTCAAAACAAAATTTAGCTTTGATGCGTCACGGGATGATAAGCTTATACGTTTTTATCCATGGAATTGTTTTTTTCGTCACGGCAGGGTGAATGAATTCATTATGTCTTTTCCGGAACTGGACAAAACTGGCCTTGCCAAGACTGAAACAAAATATAGTTCTACAACTTCTAGGCTTGGGTTGATTGCCCATCGTGAATTTCCAATGATTTGTTGCCACATCCCATGACAAATTCTGTTTACTTTGGTCATGCCATATATACGTTACAGTTCCGTCCATGCATGGTATCGCGTGATATTTTGTCTCGACGGGGTGAAAGAATATAATGACGTCACTCTCGGCAGAGCCTCGAGTGACGTCATCATATTCATTGACCCAGTCTCGACAAAATATCAGGCGATACCATGGATGGACGGAGCTGTAACTTATACTTACAATGTCTCTAACAACCTGAATATGCGTACAAAACCAACCAACCAAGAATCCCACTAACCAACCACCGACCAACTAACCAACCAACCAACCAACCAACCAACCAACCGAACACACAAACAAATACAGCAAAATACCAAACAAGCAACAACATCAAAAGCAACGACTACATTTAACAAACATAGAAGAACAAAAGATGTACAAGATAAACGCCGGGCAGTCATATTCTGTGTTATCTTATTTTAGCTTCTTGTTTTAAGTAGTGCCCGATACGGCTATTAAAACGCTTCGTCGAATGCAAATACAGTAGAACCTCATTTTAAGAACCCCCAGGCATCGCTGAAGATGGGGATTTATCATAACACCGACTTGACTGGCCGCTAGGTTGCTGAAACTGTAATGTCAATCCTTCTCCTAACTGTTGAAGGTGATACTTTCCCACCGGCTCTCTTGGGCGAAGATGTGTATACATAAAGTCGGTTTCTATGGGGAAGGGAATGGCTTAATGACGTCCACAGCAGTTGCGCAGCAAAAACGAAGCAAACAAACCAGCAGCCAATCAAGTACGCGAAAACAAAACAAATAAACAACCAAACAAACCAACCACACACACACACACACACACACACACATACACACACACACACACACACACACACACACACACACACACACACACACACACACACACACACACACACACACACACAAAACGAGAAAAAAAGCAACAACTGCCACCAGTGGTAGCGTGCACAAGAAAGTCAAAGAAACTTAGCAATACACACTATTGCGACCATTTTCTACCCTGTCACTTCATTCAAACTTGGCTTTTTTTTAGCGCTTTTCGGATCAAATAATTATTGTACAGGGGTCACGTGACCGCCTCCCAAATAAGGGTAACCCCCAAATCAACCTGACAAAAACTTGCGGTACTAATTAAAACATCGACCGAGTTTAAATTTAGATCTCCATTTCAATCAATCTGGACTAGCGCTTACTTTTTACCAAGGTGGCCGCACACTCGTGCACACAGCCCCAGCTCAGCGTGTGTTGTGGTGTGGTCGATGTGATGTTGTTGGTGTTTTGTGTGGTGTGGTTGGTGTGATGTGGTTGGTGTGTTGTGGTTTGGTTGGTGTGGTGTCTGTGGTGCGGTGTGGTATGGTTTGTGGTGTGGTTGGTGTGGTGTGGTGTGGTTGGTTGTGGTGTGGTGTGGTTGTTGATGTGTTTGGTTAGTTAGGTGGGGCTAGTGTGGTTGGTATGATGCGGTGTGGTGTGGTTGATGATGTGGGGCTGGTGTGGTGGAGCGTGGTGGGGTGTCGTGTGGTGGTTGGTGTGGTGTGGTTGGTGTGGTGTGGTTGGGGTTGTGCGGTTTGGGTGGTGTGGTTGGGGTGGTGTGGTTGGGGTGGTGTGGTTGGGGTGGTGTGGTTGGGGTGGCGTGGTTGGGGTGGTGTGATTGTGGTGGCGTGGTTGGGGTGGTGTGGTTGGGGTGGTGTAGTTGGGGTGGTGTGGTTGGGGTGGCGTGGTTGGGGTGGTGTGGTTGGGGTGGTGTAGTTGGGGTGGTGTGGTTGGGGTGGCGTGGTTGGGGTGGTGTGGTTGGGGTGGCGTGGTTGGGGTGGTGTGGTTGGGGTGGTGTAGTTGGGGTGGTGTGGTTGGGGTGGCGTGGTTGGGGTGGTGTGGTTGGGGTGGTGTAGTTGGTGTGGTGTGGTTGGGGTTGTGCGGTTGGGGTGGTGTAGTTGGGGTGGTGTGGTTGGGGTGTGGAATGGTCCTTATTTTTTAGGTGCTGGAGTAGTTCTGTGATGGTAATGTGCAATGCGACTCTAGGTTCAGGGCTTGAGTAGATCTGTGATAGTCTGTTAATACTGTTGTTTTAAACTGTCTAACTGGCTAGATTATGATTATATAATTTTATGTGATGATCTGACTAAATGATAATAATTACGTGTACTACTTACTTTTAAATGGATTATAAATTTTAGGTATTGTTCTAGTATTCACTAATGTTGTATTGATATTACTGGCACCCCTGTTAAACTGATATGGTTTTTACCTTTACAAGGCGACGATGTGAATTTGTGATGTAGATATGTGGCTGGTTATGTGTGAGTATGTAAATAATTGTGTGTGTGTGTGTGTGTGTGTGTGTGTGTGAGTGTGTGAGTTGTGGCTGTGTGTGCATGACAGTGTAATGTACTTATGTATGCATGCATGGTGATGTGTGTCTGCATATGTGTCTGGTTGGTTTTTATTTTATTTTTACCGTGCCGTGCCAAGATGAAATCCTTTTGCAAAATTGGTGAATACATATCTTGTATCTTGTATCTTGTATCTTGTATCTTGTGGTGTGGTTGGGGTGGTGTGGTTTGGGTGGTGTGGTTGGGGTGGTGTGGTTGGTGTGGTGTGGTTGGGGTGGTGTGGTTGGGGTGGTGCGGTTGGGGTGGTGCGGTTGGGGTGGTGTGGTTGGGGTGGTGTGGTTGGGGTGGTGTGGTTGGGGTGGTGTGGTTGGTGTGGTGGTTGGTGTGGCGTGGTAGGGGTGGTGTGGTTGGGGTGGTGTGGTCGGGGTGGTGCGGTTGGGGTGGCGTGGTTGGGGTGGGTGGTTGGGGTGGTGTGGTGTGGTGCGGTGTGATGGGTGTGGTGTGGTCGGTGTGGTGTGGATGGTGTGGCGTGGTGTGGTGTGGGGTGCGTGCGTCTGTGCGTACGTGCGTGTGGTGTGGTTGGTGTAGAGTGGTGTGGTTGGTGTGGTAGGGTTGGTGCATTGTGGTTGGTGTAGTGTGGTTGGTGTGGTGTGGGGTGGTGTGGTGTGGTGTAGTGTGGTTAATGTGGTGTGGTTGATGATGTGGGGCTGGTGTGGTGGGGCGAGGTGGGGTGTCGTGTGGTGGTTGGTGTGGTGTGGTTGGGGTTGTGCGGTTGGGGTGGTGTGGTTGGGGTGGTGTGGTTGGGGTGATGTGGTTGGGGTGGTGTGGTTGGGGTGGTGTGGTTGGGGTGGTGTAGTCGGGGTGGTGTAGTTGGCGTGGTGTGGTTTGTGTGGTGTGGTGTGGTTGGGTGGGGTGGTGTGGAGTGATGTGGTGTGATGTGGTGTGATTGGTGTGGCGTGGTGTTGTGTGGTGTGGTGTGCGTGCGTACGTATGAGCGTGCGTGCATGCATGCGTGCGAGCGTGCGTGCCCGGTGGAAAACCTTGCAGAAAGCAAAGTGGTGAGCGGTCACCTCAGAGCAAAAAACATGCGACCGATGGCTCTGGCTAAAAAAGTCGTGTGGTGTGTGGTGTGGTGTGTGATGTGATGTGGTAATTAAGTGGTTTGGTTGGTGTGGTTGGTTTCGTGTGGTATGGGTGGTGTGGTGTGGTTGGTGTGGTGTTGTGGGTGTGATGCAGTGCGGTTAGTGTGGTGTTGTGGTTGGTGAGGTGTGGTTGGTGTGGTGTGGTGTGGTTAGTGTGGTGTGGTTGATGTGGTGTGGTTGGTTGTGGTGTGGTTGGTGTGGTGTGGTTTGGTTGGTGTGGTGGTGTGGTGGGTGTGGTGTGGTTAGTGTTGTGTGGTGTGGTTGGTGTAGTGAGGTTGGTGTAGTGTGGTTGGTGTAGTGTGATTGGTGTGGTGTGGTTGGTGTGTTGTAGTTGATGTTATGTGGTGTTGTGAGGTTGGTGTGTCGTGGTTGGTGTGGTTTGGTGTGGTGTGTTTTGATTGGTGTGGTGGTGTGGTTGGTGCGGTGTGGTGTGGTTAGTGTGGTGAAGTGTGGTGTATGTAGTGTGATGTGGCTGGTGTAGTGTGGTTGATGTGGTGTGGTTGGTGCAGTGTTTGTTGTCTGGTGTAGTGTGGTTGGTGTGGTTGATGTGGGTGTGGTGTGGTTGGTGTGGTGTGGTGTAGTGTGGTTGGTGTTGTGTAGTTGGTGTTGTGGGGCTGGTGTTGTGTAGCGTGGTTTGGTTTGTGTGGTGCGGTTAGTGTGGTGTTGTTGGGGTGGTGCGGTTGGTGTGGTGTGGTTGGTGTGATGTGATGTGGTTTGGTGTGGTGGAGTGGTGTGGAGTGGTGACAGCTGAGTGACGAATTCTTCGTTTGATTTTGCAAATTGATAAATCTATACCATTCATATACGCTCATTGAGAAAGAATCAGACAAAATGCAGCAGAGCTGGGAATTCAACACAAAGTAAACATTTACAATACGAACAAAACAAATCAACAGCAATACTAACAAACAAACAAACACACAACCAATTGCATGCTGTCGTCTCGTTACACTTGATCGTCTAAATCACTGGAGGTGAAAACAAGTATATCAACTGAGCAATCGGCCTGTTTGACTGACTGACTGACGAACGGACTGACTGGTGGAGTAATGGATTGATTGATGGATAATTATATGACTGGATGGATGGATTGATGAATTGAGTGGCGATCCCGCATGAAGCGGTATTACATGATTTATTTGTCGATTGATTGGTTGATTGGTTGACTGATTGTTTGATTGATTGCTTGACTGACTGTCAATCTTTTTTTCGGAAGGCCAAGGAATAGCAGACTGGATGGTTTGTTAGAAGAACCCGTGCGGAAAAAGTGCAAAGAATAGTGCAAGGGAAGCAACAACAGTCATGCAGTCTTCCAGTGAACAAACCAGAGGGAGCTAGGTTAGCGCCCTTAGACTGTGTTGAACGGTTCCAAAGCAAGATGCCAGCTGCAACTCCTCACTAGAGTCGTTCGCACTCAAACAGGAATACAGACAAGCAGAGAGACAGACAGACAGACAACCGTTGTATTTTTATTTGAAATGGCATTGAAAACCTTGCCCGCATGTATCTGCTGCCGATTTGTGTATTGAACATATCCACAGAATACGACCTTACACACAAAAACAGATAGGCACTGTATCCACCGATAGAAGACAGATAACCAAGGACGACCGATACCACGTCTGTGTAATGGCGGTTTTTTCCCTTATTTCTCTTTATAACACTTGTACACACAGTATAACAGTTGCACGCACAGTTGTATACATACACTCGCACGGCGCACGCACGCACGGCGCTCGCACGCACGCACGTACGCACGCACGCACGTACGCACACACACACACAAACCCACACACACACACACACACACACACACACTATACAGACAGCGGTGCTAAATATAAGCTTGTTCGCCTCCAGGGATCACGCTAGATGTTCTGCAAACCGGTATTATCTCAAAGTGTTACAACTCGCAAAGATGTTAAGACTGCAGCCAGTCAAACTAAGGTATGATAATAAGGAACAGCTATAAATTATTCTTATGCAATCAAACCAACGCGATCACAGTTCAACACTTTGGATTCGAGGTAACTGACACGGCTTTCATTCTGTCTTTCATTCGGAGGAAACCATTAATTTGTAACATAGAATCCGCTCATTATTCTTGTTCCTAATTAATGCTCCTTTTCGTTACTTAACTGTCCCATCACTGGTAGATTCGAGTTGCTCCCTTCAAGTGGAAAGCTTGCAGCAACATAGTCGCGCTACCCAGGTGTGTGCGTGATCAGGTGTACTCCAGCCTTTAGCTGAAGACCAACGGCTGCTATAGAGGTTTGACTGGGACAAATCGCGCACTCCCCATTCAGAACTGACTCAAAAACGGTTTATATTCAAGTTTTCTAAATCGACCAAAAAGGACCTCCAACGTCGAATCTACCACCCGAAGACACGTCTCGGATACCAAGACCACACCGCGCATGCGTGACGCCCCTGGTCAAACCAGGAAGCTCAATTGCATGGCGGGAAGTGCACAGTTTTTCGGGCAAGGAAGAAACTACAAAAAATGCCAGACAGTAGGGCCTGGAATCCCGTCTGGTTTCTTCTGCTGGAGACATTATGAGTTCTGATTCTTGGCTGGAAACTCGGAATCGCCGCAGGGGATTGTGGGAAAAAACTGTTGGGATAATCACATAACGATCGACTGACTGGAAGAGAATGAAGTGAGTTACCGCGATTGCTGCTTTATTATCTCCCCATTCCACCCTCCCTCTCGGCCCCTTTACCTAATTGTCTATCCTTCTGGGAGCCATTGAGGGGTGAAACTGGGATATATAATAATTATGTCCCCAGCGTTACAATGATGTTAGGATTTTCTTGTATACATAACGAATGGATGATTCAGAAACTGTAGGCATCCGTGTTTTAAAATCTAGGCTTCTTTGTTTGTTAGAGTCAATGTCGTTGGTTGCTTGCAAGTTTTTTCTCTCTCTATATATATATATTTGTATTACATTTTTTGTTTCATGTAGTGTTCGGCTGGTATTTAACCTATTATATGTCAGATTACAAACCACTTATTATAGAGACTCAACACATGGTGTTAAATATGATAAAGCCTCAAACGTAAGAATGATTAAAGACGCTTCTCGAGGACGGGCTTAAATCTTCGATGAAAACTTGACGTTCACTTGTTGACCCTGCTTCCCTTTCTTAACTTTATTTGGTGTTTAACGTCGTTTTCAACCACGAAGGTTATATCGCGACGGGCCTGCTTCCCTTGAGAGCAGGCATTTCAGAACAATAGCAAATGTATGAATTAATGTTAAATTCATCCGCACATTGGCTTTACTGAAGACATGGCCGACCTCTTGATATGGCTACACATTTGCATCTCAGACAAAAGTGGAAAGATGATCGATACGAGACAAAGCTGATTTGCATAAAGGCCAACTCTCGTGTGTGGACTTTTGACACCGACATTGCTGAGACGTCATACATAATGACACAGAGATGCACCACACTCAGTGAAGTCAATAAGGCCAGCCTTTCAAAAGCCTGTCTAGGCTTGGGGAAAAATCAGCATATTCAAACGCAGGGAGATTATACACAGTCAGCTTTTTAAGAACTAGAACAACCCCTCACATCCCGGTATTATGCTTGTCGGTCAGTTAATGACCATCTGGGGAAAATCAGCATAATTAATTTATTTTAGTCAGCTTTTCAACCCGTCTGTGTTAGAGGAGCTTAAATCCTCGTATTGCTATGCAGAAACATTCTGTATTGCCGGTGTTGTAAGAAACACAATATTTGAAAATTACTCTACCGCGCACGCAGGTCAGTTCAAGTCCATCAGGACCGTAATCCCCATTTCGATATGCACGGATATTCTTCCGGCATTGTGTGAACTGAATGACCCTTTTATCATTGTACAAACTAGTATGAGCAGAGATTCTGCGAAGATGGTGCTTTAACAACTGCATGGGCTTGAACTCTTAATCCCTGTACCATGCGCGCTGCATGGTCACTTAATGTCCAGCTGTCACTAATCTCCATATCATTATGCAAAGAGATACCCCACCGACATAATTTTGAGAACTAGATGACCACTTAATGTATGCACTATTACAGTTGGTCAGTGTGCGTCCATTGGAAAAAAATCTTGAATACAAATCCGAAAATTGACATGCAGAGAAGATTTTGCAAAGCCGACATTTTCAGAACTAGATGACCCCTTGATTTCTTAACCATGCATGCTAGCTAATGTTAATCCAGGATAAATCCGCATGCCACAATGCAGAGGAAGATTCTTCAAACTGGCAGCTTGAGAACTGAATAACCACATAATCCCTACACACCATGCGCGCTGATCATACGATTTCTGTCTATTTTGGATAAATTCGCAAATCAGTATGTAAGGAGATGGTGCACATACGGTGCTTTTGGAACTGAAATACTATTTGTTATCCTTGCATCGTATATTTTGATCAGTTAATGTTCATCTGGAGAAAGAAATTGTGAAACACATTTGCATATTGACATACAGACAAGACTCTGCAAAGCTAACACGTTCAAGAACTTAATGACACGTTAATCCCTGTCACATGTGCGCTGGTCACTATTTGTTCATCTGGGAAAAATAAATCGCCGGTTCATTTGCATGACAGTCAAAGTGGTCAGTGTGATTAAAAAGCCCCCGCACAAATGTTGAACTATGCTGCCTTTGTGAAGTGTTGGTGTGTGTGTGCGTGTGTGTATTGGCAGATATCATCAGGATTGTATGGACGGCTTTCCATTGAAAATGCAAAATCATTGTTAGAATCGTGACAGGTTTTCCTGACTTCTGTTGAGCAGTGTACTAAAATAGCTACATGGCAACTTCTTTTTCGAAGTCCCCGAGGCCTGACGTCATTTCTGTCGTTGACAAGTTCGGTCCGTGCATTTTTATAGGAGGGAGTGTCTGACACACACACACGCACGCACACACACACACACACACACACACACACACACACACACACACACACTCACACACACACACACACCCATACACACACTCACACACACACACAAACACACACACACACACACACACACACACACACACACACACGCACACACACACACACACAGCAACGAGTCAGGTTATACTCTTCCAATTCAATGAAAAGATCGATGGAACGTATTGATCAACTTGTCGAAACAGTGTGCTAAAGGCTTTATTTCCCAGAAGCTATCGATCAGTCTGTGGAAACAAAAACGAAGAAAGTTCGGACAGACGAATAAAGCTCTAGAATAGAAGAAAATTCCGATCAGTCATCGTTTTGAAGTCTTTGCGATTTGCCTTTTATTATGTGCTTTATATGTAGGCAGTTCTTCGTCGAAAGTACTGCATCTAAGTCTAGCTGTCTGCTATTTGAAATCATACAGCCTGCAACGAACTGCTGTTCTGCTTAATAGTTACTAACTGGTTACATTGATCGATGACGACGGTTACATTGGAGCGTGTGCCCCGAAACGCACAAGTGACAATCAATTAGAAAAATGTACTTATTGCAATAAAATACAGCGAACAATCACAAATGGGAAAGCAGCAACGGCACCAAATGTTGTTTAATGTAAAGAAACCAACACGCATAAAAAAAACACAACTAAAAACCAATCAACAACCCAGCCAGGCAATAAAAAGAACCCGTATGATTTTAACCACACACAAAACAGAAATTAATAAAACAACAAATAGACACACAAAAAACGAAGCAAACGAATGTAATAAGGATCCAGCAATAAAAGACGAAGAACGACACATTTCTCAATCTCGCTTCTCCCGCCATACAAAAGACGACAGTGATTAATCGCTTCGAATTGACCGCTCTCCCCCAGTAGAGTGGACCTGGTCAGCGAACAGATCACACATTCTTTGCCCCTTTCTCGCGCACCCACACTCACGTCTGCTACTCCGTGACCAACAATCAAACCACCATATCCACTTTCCCCGGACAGAAGATCAATCAAGGGACACAACCCGTGTCCTTCGGTCGTCTTTGTTTGGTTCGCTGAAGAACTTGTTACTCCAACGATACAAGCGTGTCGTTTTATTGATGGTCTTGAAGTGAGCAGACAGAGAAACTTAAACAGTGTGCTGGAAGCAGGGTTTGTGTGCTTTTATGCGAATATCTATATTTAAACAACGCCTAACCTAGAACAAGAAACACGATGATATTTGAAGAATGAAGACCACAGATTGCTCTTGATCAATGTCTGCTATTATTCCCTTTGTTATAATGACTTATTCAAATACGTGGGTGTAAATGAAGCCTCTATCCTCTTAGGTTTTAGTGTCTGCAGTTAAGCCTCAATTACAAGACACATCAGCAACAAGAGCAGGGTCAGACAAACAAATGGAAACACACATGTGTTGTGTGCGTGTGTGTGTGTGTGTGTGTGTGTGTGTGTGTGTGTGTGTGTGTGTGTATGTGTGTGTGTGTGTGTGTTTAAACAAAACAGAGACAGACAGAAACAGTGGCAGAGAAAGTCGGACAAAAAAGTGGAAGAGCAAGAACGCCGGAGAAGGAGAGATCATACTCTGTAGTTCTCACTTAACCCACATATTCCTGACTACGTCATACTGCCACACGTTTCTAAATTCCAGATACACAGTCTTTCAACTTCCTGAACAATACCTTCTCGAAATACTCAAGAACTCACAGCATTCTATGACTAATGAAGACGCGCAAAACTTGTAAGTCTACGACTATGTAAACAAAAGAAGAAAGAAGGAGAAAATAGGTAGGGTTTCCGCCGTGAAAACATACTGCAGTGCGCGGCAATAAAGCCCACACAGATGAACTGCCTTTGTGATAATGGATGTTAACAGACTCTACAGCACATGGCTTCCTTCATCTTCATAGATCAACTTGCCCTGAGTTGTATAAGGATTCGTCCCATCAACCTGAACAAGCCTTCCCGGTTCAGTTTGGATCGGTTGCGTTGGTAAACTTGTTGACGTGAGAGTAACTGCAAGGCTGCTCAGATCTCTCGAACACTGGAGGGAGAGAGAGAGAGAGAGAGAGAGAGAGAGAGAGAGAGAGAGAGAGAGAGAGAGAGAGAGAGAGAGAGAGAGAGAGAGAGAGAGAGAGACGAGATAGAGAGGAAGAGAGAGAGGAAGAGAGGGAGAGATAAATAAAAGGGGGGGGGGGGGGTAATTCGTTCAGCCGTTCATTATGTTATGCTTAGGTTTTTTGTCAGGCCGATTTTGAAGGAACCCTCGTATTAGTAGTTGGCACATGACCCTTTCGAAAGAAAGCCTCCATCCAAAACGTGTGCCACACTGCTAAATCAACCGCCGTTTAGGACATATATTTTTCTTAAGGATTTGATGTCATTTAGTTGAGATAAACAATGTACCTGTTTGAATTCAAATGCACATTAATCAGATTGGACAAGTAGTGTTCCTGAAACTGTATCACTCAAAGAGTTACGAGATTTGTTAAGAAAAAGTCATCGCCATAGATCAACTTGGCCTGACTTATGAGGATTCGTCTTATCAATATGAAAAAGCTCTTCTGGCCTGTTGTCAATGTTTGTTTGTTTCTTTCTTGTTTTTTATATTTAGTCAAGTTTTGACTTAATGTTTTAACATTGAGAGGGAATCGAGATGAGGGTCGTGGTGTATGTATGTATGTTTGTGTGTATGTATGTATGTGTGTGTGTGTGTGTGTGTGTGTGTGTGTGTGTGTGTGTGTGTGTGTGTGTGTGTGTGTGTGTGTGTGTGTGCGTGTGTGTGTGTGTGTGTGTGTGTGTGTGTGTGTAGAGCGATTCCGAGAAAACAATTTTCATGAAACTTCACATGAGATATTCTCATTTTTTCCCTTCTTCTATAAATGTATCTGGTGACGTCATATCCGGCTTTTTGTGAAAGTTTAGCGAAAGTTGAGGCGGCATTGTCACACCCTCAGTTTTTGATCAAATAGCTTGACATTTTGGTTTAGTAATCTTCGACGAAGCCCGGACTGTGGTATTGCATTTCAGCTTGGCGGCTTAAACAATAATTAATAAATTTGATCATTAAAAATGTGAAAACTTAAATTTAAATTTTACATTTTAGCAATGAATCAAAAAAACATGTAATCTTTTTTGTCATTATTTCCTGATTCCAAAAACATAACTATGTTATATATCGGGTGTTGGACTATCTGTCAAAGGAGCTGGACTATGTGCCCTGGAGGGCGTTTGCCCGTGAGATGGACTACGTGGAACTGATGCTTGACCACTCCACTCTTTATTCCAGTCTTGAGGTACAGTGCCACAGTCTGAGAAAATTAGGTCTTAACAAGTCGCGTAAGGCGAAATTACTACATTTAGTCAAGCTGTTTGTGTTGAAATCACAGAATGAAACTGAACGCACTGCATTTTTTTTTTACCGAGACTATACAGCTTTGTGAATCCCCGCGGCAGTTTTCCCGTGCAACACGAAGTGAAATTGACGAGGGAGAGTAGCGCAATAGCGTACTGCGGTAAGCAGGAAAGCGCGCTTTTCTGTATTCTGTTTAACTTTCTGAGCTTGTTTTGAATAAAACGTATTATACGTACGTATCTATATGTGGTTTGTTTAATCAGGAAATGATAAAGCATTAGGATGAAACCATTTTTGGATCGATTTCTAGTACTAATTAACCTTTTTTCGTTAATTGTGATCACATTTTAAGAGTAAACATAGCATATTATGTATATACTTTTAGATTCAGAATTTGATGAAGAATACGATGCAATCAATTTGCAAATTGGGGAAAGAAAAGGCATCTGATTTGCATAATTTTAAAAGAAAAGGTATTCGATTTGCATATTCTTTAATAGAAAAGGCATCCGATTTGCATATTTTTGACAGACAATGCATCCGATTTGCATACGTTAAAAAGAAAAGGCATCCGATTTGCATGTTTTTCATTAAAAGGCATCCGATTTGCATATGTTAGAAATGACATGCATCTGATTTGCATATTTGAAATAGAAAATGCATCTCATTTGCATCTTTAAAAAAAAGGCATCCGATTTGCATATTTTAAATAGAAAAGGCATCTCAATTGCATATTTAAAAAAGAAAATGCATCCGGTTTGCATATCTTAAATATAAAAGGCATTTGATTTGCATATTAACAAAAAAAGCATCCGATTTGCATATTTTAAAAAAACAAGCATCTGATTTGCATAATGTTTTAAATAATCCAACCGATGTGCATATTTTAGAAAGAAAATACATTCAATGTGCATGTTGTTTAATAGAAAAGGCATCCGATTTGCATATAATTGGAACATAATGCATCTGATTTGCATATTTTAGAAAGAAAAGGCTCCGATTTGCATATTTGTAATAAAGAAGGCATCAGATTTGCATATATTTAATAGAAAAGGCATCCGATTTGCATGTCTTAGAAAGAAAATTCATCCGATTTGCATATTTCTAATAGAAAATGCAGCTAAGTTGCATATTTTACAAAGAATATGCATCTAATTTGCATATTTTCAATAGAAAGGGCATCTGATTTGCATACTTTTAAAAGATAATGCATCGGATTTGCATATTGGAGAAGAAAAAGCATCTGATTTGCATAATTTTAAAAGAAAGGGCATCGGATTTGCATATTTTAGAAAGAAAAAGTATCTGATTTGCATAATTTTAATAAACAGGCAACTGATTTGCATATTTTAGAAAGAAAATGCATCTGATTTGCATATTTGCAATAGAAAATGCACCTGATGTTCATATTTTGACAGATAATGCATCCGATTTGCATATTTGAAAAAGAAAAGGCATCCGATTTGCATATTTTAATTATAACAAGCATCTGATTTTTATATTTTGACAGATAATGCATCCGATTTGCATATTTTAGAAAGAAAAGGCATCCGATTTGCATATGTTTAATTAAAAGGCATCGATTTCCATATTTGTGACCCTCCACCACGGAATGAGTCACATGTCACCTTTTCATGATTTTCATATTTTTACATTTTCTTAAAGAGTTTTTTTATTCTCTATCCAGTGGTGAAAACCGTTTTAGAAAAGAGTGAACACTGTTTTGAGTTATAAGCCTGTGACTAAGGTGACCCTTACTATAGACACCCCCCGGACTTATATTATGCCTAGCGCAGAACCGCGTGAGGTGACATGCGACTCATTTCGTGGTGGAGGGTCACATTTTATAAAGAAAAAGCATCTGATTTGCATATTTTTAATTGAAAGACATCTTTTTTTACTTTGCTAACTTTGTTTAACCTTCAAGGGATACAACTCTGCCACGGCCCTCTAAACATTGTCCATTGAAACTTGCTTCTACCTAGCCACAATCAGAATACTTACTCCGTCATATTCGGTCGCTGAATTTGGGATGGTAAAGGCGTTTTGCGTGCAATCTGCTGATGGCCTTTTTACATTTAGTCAAGTTTCCGCAAAGCGTTGCCTTCCTGAAATGCAGTGGATTCACTATCATACTGTGAGTTTGACAGGCTGACTGAATGTATTCATTTCGCTTCACGCGACTTTTTTATCTTTTGGTTGACTCGGTCGACACAAGAGGAGTCGCAAACGTTTCTAATTCTTGTTGAAAATGTAATAACATTTTTTTGTGCTATGTGTTTTAATCGACACGAACGTAATTGTTGTCAGTATTCTTATGAAGATCAGAGTAAGATGAGGACAACAGCATGATTAGCTGAAGTCAGTAAGACAGACAGACAAGGAAACAGAGGGAGTGCTAGACAAACAGCACCAAAACTAACAGAGCCAATGAGAAAAAAAGGACGGATATTGTCATAATAATGAATGAGACAGAAAGGTGTACGGGACGAGAAAAGCAAAGAAGTGGAAAGAGAAAGGTGGGAGGGTCTGTGTGTGTGTGTGTGTCTGACGTGTCTGTAAACGAATTTCAGGGCAACTATGTGATGCTAACAATTCGAATTGTCTTTCCCTCAAACAATGTGCAGCGTACATCTTGTATTTTGAATAAACAAAACCCACACTCGTTTGCACACATTTCATTCAAATCGGCTAAGGTCATTGCATGTCAATGGTCAAACTGATATACTGAAAGGCAAAAGAAACGCAATTGTTGGGTGTAGAACGATATTTAATTGATTAGTCTGTAAAACGGATACAGTTTTCGAAAGAGCTGTCTCAACAGGTTTCGGTATGTTATGTGTCCGTAATGCTCAAACAATGTTCCCTTATCTGGGCCATCAGCAGCAACTGCAACAGGTCATTCAGCCCAGTTCCAATCAGTCAGTATTGAGTATGCCCCCCTCTCGCCTGGTCAACTGCACGACATCTGGCTGGCATTGAGCGGATGAGGCGATTGACGGAGGCGATGTGGAGATTGGGCCACACGTCCCTGATGGCCTGCTCCTGGGCTGCAGCGGTTGCGGGCCTTGGCTGCACGTTGTTAAGCTCCTGTTGCAGGGCATCCCAAAAGTGTTCGATAGGGTTGAGATCAGGGCTATAGGCAGGCCACTGCATCACCCTGATGTTGTGTTGCTGCAGAAAGTCGGCTGTACGTCTGGTAGTGTGAGGCCTGGCGTTGTCCTGCTGCAGAGTGAAGTTCCTGTGCTGGTTGAAAAAGGGAACCACAGCTGGCCTCAGCACCTATGTAGCGCTCTGCTGTGACGCCATTGCCTCGTCCTGGGCCGATGTTTTCAAAGATGATGGGTCCCAGGACTTCATGCAGGCAGATACCGCCCCATATCATCACACTAGGGCCTCCCCAGCGATCCCACTCCAAGATGTTGTTGGGAGCATATCTCTGGTTGTCTCGCCTCCAGATCCGGATGCGGCCGTCAGCGTTGCTGACACAAAACCGACTCTCATCTGTGAACAGAATGTTCTGCCACTGTCGCCAGGTCCAGTTCAAGTGCTGCTGTGCGAATTGGTACCTGGCTAGTCTGGCGTGAGCGGTCAGTACAGGTGCTCTCCTGGCGGGACGTCTGCAGTGAAGGCCTCTGTCAACCAGCCGACGTCGAACTGTGCGGGAACTTACTGGCCTGTTGCGGTTGCCTGCAACGTCTCTGGCTGTTGCTGCTGCAGTGTGGAACGGATCCCGTACGTGCAGTCGATAAATGGCACGATTTTCTCGTTCAGTGGTGACACGTGGTCTTCCACTCCTTGTCAAGTCATTCGTGGACCCAGTTTGCAAATATCGTTGCCAGAGACGGGTGATGGTAGACGGATGGACGCCAAAAGCATTAGCAACCTCATTCTGTGGCGTTCCCAGCGTCAGCTGGCCTATTGATCTTTCACGGTCAGTGGCGTTCAATCTCGGCATAGCTGGTTTTTGGAATAGGGGAATGCCAGATACAAGCCTTCAAATGCCAATTGATAAAGAGAACAAGGGACCAATGTCAAAGGGCACAGCAAACGACTATCACGTCTCTCATTTTTCTTGAATGTGCCATTTCAAAATGAGACAACCTTCATCCATTTCTTCCCATAATCAAGAAGCCTAATAGTACCATTATTCCGCTAAGTACCGTCGTTAGCGGAAATCGCGGACGAGATTTCACTGAGACTTTGCCATCAATCAACCAATGACCAAGACTTTCCTCCTCTTCCGATATGCGCGCGCAGATAAACACATTTCGGCCAGCTTCGCTTGTGATGCACCCCTAACAGCCTTAATACATTCTTTGGATCTATAGGTCTTGAACCTCCGAGAACTGATTGCTTTATGCTGGAGAATCTCCTTTGCAAATTACTTCTCCGGGCTTAAGATGTGAAACTGTGTTCTGTATAAAAGAGGGCTTTTTTGGTCTTGATAGCATCTAATTTCCTCTCTTTTTTGTGTGCTTTCAGTTTGTTTTGTTTTGTTGTTGCGGTTTTTGGGGGGTGGGGGGAAGGGGTGGGGGTGAGGGCGGGAGCCGGCGAGGGGGAGGGGATGGAGTGGTTTTTATTGTTGCTGTTGTTGACGTTTGATTGCGTTTTACCCAGAGAGCTCTCTCTCTCTCTCTCTTTCTCTCTCTCTCTCTCTTTCTCTCTCTCTCTCTTTCTATCTCTCTCTCTCTCTCTCTCTCCCCCTCCCTCTCTCTCTCTCTCTTCTCTTTCTCTCTCTTTCTCTCTCTCTCTCTCTCTCCCCCCCTCCCTCTCTCTCTCTCTCTTTCTCTCTCTCTCTCTCTCTCTCTCTCTCTCTCTCTCTCTCTCTCTCTCTCTCTCTCTCTCTCTCTGTCCCCCCCTTTCTCCTTCCATTAGAACCTTAGAGTTTGCTGTCGCCTTTACAGGGTCTCAAAATGTGGTCAATTGGCGACCTGAGAAAAGTAAATGACGGTAACACGGCTTTTAGTGTCAACACATTTTTACTCAATCAATGCATCGGTGGAATGAAGCTCCGGAACATAGCTACTTGGGTAGCGTTTCTCAAACCATTAATTTTTCGACCGCTGTCGGTCATATTCACACGTGTGATATCATATTTCTATCACGCATCCAGCCACAGGCAATGGCCTATGTCCGGATATAACTCTGTCGGGTCTATATGGGTTGTGCAAGAGTGAATAATCTTGCTTTAAGTGAGTCACACTTTACCGCGTGGCACTATAGGCTAGTCACTAGCGAGGGATGTATTTGAAACACGGGGACAAGGAGCATGCGCGGAAAACTTGTCTTACTAAAACCAATAGTATCCACTCTTTCACAAACCATAGAACCCAGACAGTTATTTTCCGAACATCGTCGAGGTGGGCGGGGTTTGGCGGGGTTTGTGGGTTGGCTGTGCTTTCTCGGCACAGAGAGCAACATACTGGGCTGTTCACTTTTGGTAAATGACCAAATGTATGGAGGGATGTTCTAATCCCATATGCAAACCTGGCCAGATCTGAGATAGTGAGCTGAACTGTTTACACGAGTATGTAATGCCCGAACAGATCTATGGCTGTGCATATTAACGCTTACACATGAAGGATGGATCCTTAAAATGCACTCAAAGATTGATGACTTCATGCATAAAGTTCGCCCTGAGCTGCCCATCTGCCTGTCTGTGCTTATTTGCTACTCTCATGACAGAATCTGATGCCTCTCAACTGTTGTATTGTTTAATCGTTTGTGGCACTTTGAGATGTTGCATCCTGAGGCCATGACATGATTGTTAAGCACAGATATGCAAGATGGGACAAGATAGAGGGAAAACAAACAAACAACAACAACAACAACAACAACAACAACAACAACAACAACAACAACAACAACAACAACAACGGGAAGGAGGACGGGGGGGCGGAGGGGGGGGGAGGTGTTGATATCGCTTCCTCCTTCTTGAAGGGTGTATTATAAATCCATGCACATCTCCTCTGTTGTGTCATTTGTGTCGCCTGTATAACTTGCCTCATATTCTTGTCCTTTCTCCTCTCATATATATGTGTCTGTCTGCCTGGCTGTCTGTCTGTCGGTCTGTCTGTCTGTGTGTCTGTCTGTCTGTCGGTCGGTCGGTCGGTCGGTCGGTCGGTCGGTCGGTCGGTCGGTCGGTCTATTTTTCTGTCTGTTTGTCCGTCTGTTTTTCTATCATTAACTCCCGCCCCACCGCTCTCCTCGCTGCACTGTTTCTGTTTGTGTTGAAAGTTAGTTGATCAAAGGTAGAACAAAGTTTACCATAACTCGCTACGTTCAGAGTCGCACTCACGAACTCATATAATACGCGGCAGAACATTCATACTTGTCATGTCCCAGACATTAATGACAGCAACACACACCACATGTCAGTCAGGACACTGAAACATGATTCACTGACTTTTTAGTATTCAAAGACGTCGCCCCGTACAAAAAGGATCTAATACTCTGGAATACTCTGTTAGCATCCCAAGGGTACACACAAACTGATGACGCAGACAGCAAAAAAAGCAGACGACAACGCCGAGGTGACAGATGAAAGGGGATCCGGGAGTCCCCGGTCTGACTTTTTGCAATCAAAAGTGCTGAGTCCTATACTCCCTACGCGATTTGCTGCATATATTTTATCTGTCTAATGGACGAACATAAAATCGTGGATGAATCCCTTAAGACCACAAGTTTTAGGTAGGGAGGGAGCGGGAGAGTAAAACAAAGAAAAGAGAGAGAGAGATAGAGAGAGAGAGAAAGAGAAAGAGAGAGAGAGAGAGAGAGAGTGAAAGAGAGAGTGAGCGAGAGAGAGAGAGAGAGAGAGAGAGAGAGTGAAAGAGAGAGTGAGCGAGAGAGAGAGAGAGAGAGAGAGAGAGAGAGAGAGAGAGTGAAAGAGAGAGTGAGCGAGAGAGAGTGAGCGAGAGAGAGTGAGCGAGAGAGAGAAAGAGGAAAAGAGAGAGAACTCAGAACTCAGAACTCAGAACTCAGAACTTTATTACATAAGGATAAAGGTTTTAGGCTTAGCCTAATCTTCCAGCCTGTCCTTGGAACATATACAGAGAATAATTGTAAACGAAAGCAAAGACTGCGCACATACACACACACACACACACACACACACACACACACACACACACACACACACACACGCACACACGCACACACACACACACACACGTGTGTGTGTGTGTGTTAGTGTGTGTGTGTGTGTGTGTGTGTGTGTGTCAGTTTGGAGGAGGGGGAAGGTGTGCACGTGGTCTCTCTCACTTTGTGCGCTGGCAACTAGATAGTAATGAGGAGTGTACGCATGTGTTTAGTAATATGGAATGGGTATGCGTGTATTTATCTGTGGAGGAAGGTTTGGGGTTAGGTCAGTAAGTGTTGAAGGGTGCATATGTGCAATTCATTCAAATGGAAATATTATATTTTTTCAAGTATATCTTTACATGCATTACTCTCAGCATTGTTGATACTAAGAGTCAAGTTTCCTTATTTCTATAAAGGCTGGACACTGTTCAAATCTGTCTGAGTACATGTCATGGTCTTGTCCTTATACCCTTACACTTTTGAGTGTGTCCATTAAAAATACAGGTGCGGGCATCATAATAATATTATATCAAATGGGTACTGATAGACACATACAAGCACAAAGGACAAGGAAACGTTATTTGAAGATTTTATAGGCCTTGTTTTTTTCTTATACTGATTTTTATTTCGCCAATACAGTTAGCAGGACCTCTTTCCTTGCTGGAATATACCGAAGGTAGCTGCCTCAAGATAAATGTCCCACTCGTGTGTTTCGGCAAATGATGAAGCTAGGTCTATTAATTACCAGCATTTCTTCTCGATGGCAATTTTATATTTTAGCGTGGCTGATGGGAAACCTACGAATTGGGTCGAACAATTTGTGGCTATTTTCTTTCGAGACAGACAGAACGTTTGGGAGATAAATGGTTTCGTCCGAAAAGAAGACTGGCTCTTTAGCGGCGAGGTCGTGTGTAATATGTCTGCTTCTTTCTTGCTGTCTATTGGGTTGTTGTTGCATCCCCCGTAAATGAGGAGTATATTGGTTTCCGTTTGTTCGTTTGTGTGGTTGTTTATTATGTGTGTTTGTTTGTTTATTTGTTTGTTTGTTTTTTGCGTGTTTGCTTGTTTGTTTGTTTGTTTTCTTTGTTTGTTTGTTTGTTTGGATGTTTGTTTGTTTGTTTGTTTGTTTGTTCTTATGTCCGCACTCAAATAACTGTTTATGGGACGATTTGGCTTGTAGCTTGGAAGTGAGGGAGACACAGTCGTAGTAAAAGCAAGAAGATGTAACAAGTTCCTACCCTTAAAGGAAGAATATGCTGCCCCGTATATGCTAACTGTACTTATGTAGATCTAAACAACAAAGTGACTGTGGTGAGATGAACAAAGTCAAACGAGAAAAAGGTATGGAACTACATGAAACATGAAACGGTGCGCGACAAATAGATCTAGTACTTATGTAGGGTTTCTCTCCCAAAACGTTACTTAAAATACAGTGACTATCAAACGGTGCGTCATAGAAGAAGGTATACACCGAGAAGACGTTCTATCTTTACTGTGTACGGTACGCATTACTGTTTTTTTTTTATGTGAGGTCTCTGCCCCAAATACCCCACCATACTCCCAGACTTTGATCGCCGATGTTTCCATTCCTAAGGGCAGCCAGCTGCACGACGCAAACGATAGATTTGCACGGCATCTTTCTATCTTTACGAGAGACAGCAGCTTAAGTTGAAGATTTCTTGATGGCTTTGTACCTCCACAAATAACAGCGACTGATGTACGGTATATCTCATTTTGTTTTTCTCTTTTATTTCTATGAGTTGACTAAACTATAAACAGCTCTTTTGTTTTTGTCCACATTTAGTTTTATGTTGGAGAAAGAATAATTTGAGTACTATATGCTGCTGACCTAATAACCTGCTGACCTAATAATACATGAATATATGCCAACATAACGACATTGAGCAAAGTCGCCATCTGTGCATGAATTTACGAAGACCTCCATGACATGCTACCTCGGTCAATTATTTCAGTAGAAGACTAACAGAGATCTACACAGTTTTGATGTAGGCCTACCCAAATGCACAAAGCATTAATGAAGGTCACACACATTGGGCCAAATGAAGTCCGTTCTGCATTTGGAGGAAAAATGCCGTAGCCAAATAACACCTGTGTCGCCATCATTTCAACTTCAAGATCGTCGAACAGTCTTTGACACGCTTCGCGGTATACGCAGTGTGTGTGTGTGTGTGTGTGTGTGTGTGTGTGTGTGTGTGTGTGTGTGTGTGTGTGTGTGTGTGTGTGTGTGTGTGTGTGTGTGTGTGTGTGTGCGTGTGTGTGTGTGTGTTTGTGTGTTTGCGCCAGTCAACAACAAACTTAAATAGGAGTTAAGCTTTATCATGTATGCCATGGCGCCAGCCAACAAACACAGTCACACTTCCACTCTCACCATTCTTAATACTCACCCATACACCACACACGTCTACACACACGCGATTGCGTTTAGTCCACGTACAGTAACATAACATTTAAATATGACATTTTGAAGATACTGGTGCTATATTGAAAATGATGATGTGTTGTCGTATGTACTGTACACAGGAAAAAAAACGTCTGATGCAAACAGTCAAATACGTGGATAAAAATCGTGTGTTGGGCTAGGGGATTATTTCCTTTGACCTACCTTGTATGCTCAAAACCGGCCAGTGCCAGACTTACTAGCAGACAAGCGGGCCTGGTGCACACACAAACAATGGTTCGCTTTTTCTGAGCCATATGCATCCCTTCTTTTTTTCGCCAGAATAATGCATTTGCTTCAATAAAAAAAAAACTCATGTTGGCGCGATTGTACTATGGGAATTTGCCTTATGTACCCTTGGTGGGTTTTTGTCCTCACCGAGAGCCAATAACGGATTGACGATTTTACAGTCGTGGATTACTCAGATCCGTTTCCAGCTGACTTTCCCCCTGTTAAAATGTCCCAAAATCTGCACAGTTGCATTTTGGCATGTAAGCTTCTACAGCAATTTCGGGGACAAGAGTGTACCCACGCAGTATCCTGGTGGCCATCACACTTACTTCAAGATTATAATCGTCTTCACCATCATATTCCATCCATCACAAGTCATTGACACGCTTCCAGATAGATTCTCTCCGAACACTGCTTTTGTTTCAATAAAATACTCAGCGTGGCGCGCCCCCTTTGGGTATGAAGTTTTCCATCACAGTCACAGCCTCAAGGGAGACCATTCTGCCCACCAACAATGTCAGCAATGGCCGCCCTCATCCAATCAGCGCGCTGTCTGCAAGGGAAGTGATATATGGCGGAATAACCTCCCGTTGCCGTCAGCCTGCCGCTTAGCTCCCTTGTCGCGAGAGGGCGCACGGAGGCGAACGATTTCCGTGTTTGAATGTCCGATAACACTTTTTTTCTGACGGAAGTTGAATGGGTTATGCGTTTTGATCTCTGCCTGTAGAATGTTTCTTATAATGTTTTCCTTACAAAATAAAATATCACATTATTAGGAATGGATGATAATGCGAGGATACCAACAAACAACAACAGGTATTGTTTTTGAATGAATTATATCATGATAGCGAGGAGAATGCCCTGTTTACGTCCTCATAGCTCTTGGACATGTACAAGAATACATTGTGCTCAAAGTGTGTTTGTTTTTATATAGATGCGTAAGAGCGCGTGGGTACGGGCGTGCGTGGGTCATCGATGCGCGCTAGTATGTGTGTGTGTGTGTGTGTGTGTGTGTGTGTGTGTGTGTGTGTGTGTGTGTGTCTGTGTGTGTGTGTGTGCGTGTGTGTGTGAGTGTGTTTGTGTTTGTGTTTTATGTTTTTTCAGTTATGTTTGTTTGTTCGTTTACTCGTGTGGTACAAGAAAAACGTTGCGGTTATATATTAAAGCTGGTGTCGCCCTTGTTTCTCTGTTTGTTTGCATTTGCATTACAGCCGGAACAGCATAGTAGCATTCGCGTGTAACTATCTACTAAGTAGTCAACTTGCATGAATATTTCACTCTTTTGCAGTTTTACGTCAACACATCCCGGAAGTACAGCTATTTCCCAGCTTTGCTTGTAGTTTATCCAACATTCTGTTTTTGAGAACAAAAACAAAATGGAATCAAACGTCTTGAAATTCGTCTGTGTGTTTAAAAGCAAACTCCGTCAAGATCACACACGTGATTGGAGGAGCCGTTCTCCGCTAGCCGAGACTACGAATAGAAGGAACCGAGACTGCGAGAAGAAGAAGAGCATCCGTCTGTTTGTGCGCAGGACCGGAAACAGCGAAATGGGACGCGTAAGGGAGAGGCGTGATGGGAAAGAAAGACCCTCTAATTGGATGCAGATCTGACAAACAAGCCTAGCTGTAGACCCGACAGATACAGGAGCATTACCAACGTGCTCGAAAAGCGTTCCGTAGTGAGTCCTTTTACCAATCCACCAAAAAGACTTCTGCGAACAGACGCCAGAAGAAAGCCACTCAGTCTTGGTGATGGTCTTGAAATAGAACAAAAAGGTGGATCGGGGTGTAGACTTTGAGAAGATCGTTTGTGGGAATGGGGTGTTGTATTCTCGCAGAAGTGATTTGACCGTCTTAGATTATTGTATTCAAGACACACTACTTGGACAAGGTTCTTTGTTTGTTTGTTTCTTTTGTTTTGTTTGTTTTTGTTTTTTTTCATTCATTCATTCATTCATTCATTCATTCTTTCATCCTTACTTCCTTCCTTCCTTCCTTCCATTCTTTCTTTCTTTCTTTCTTTCTTTCTTTCTTTCGTTCTTTTCTCTTTCTTTCTTTCTTTCTGTCTTCCTTCCTTCCTTCCTTCCTGTCTTTCTTTCTTTCTTTCTTTCTTCCTTCCTTCATTCCTTCCTTCCTTCCCTTCTTTCTTTCTTTCTTACTTTCTTTCTTCCTTACTTCCTTCCTTCCTTCCCTTCTCTCTTTCTTTCTTTCTTTCTTCCTTCCTTCCTTCCTTCCCTTCTTTCTTTCTTTCTTTCTTTCTTTTTTCTTTCTGTCTTCCTTCCTTTCTTCCTTCCTTCCTTCCTTTCTTCCTTTCTGTCTTTCTTTCTTCCTTCCTTCCTTCCCTTCTTTCTTTCTTTCTTTCTTCCTTCCTTCCTTCCTTCCTTCCCTTCTTTCTTCTTTCTTTCTTTCTTTCTTTAATTGTGTTGTTCCTTTCTTCCTTCCTTTCTTTATTTCTCACTTTCTTTCTTTCTTTCTTTCTTTCTTTCTTTCTATCTATCTTCTGTCTGCATTTCTTGCTTTCGTTCTATTGTTGGACAGGGATGGCTTCTTCCGGTTTCGTGCGAGGAAGGGGAAGAGCTGCCGGCAGCTGAAAAGGTGGTAGTCTGTTTCTGCGAAAAACCTAATGATTTGAAACCGGGGTTACAAAGCTTTTTTTTTTCCAAATGTAAATTAAGCCACTTCACATCATAATGTGTGCCCTGCCAAACGTATTTGAAATAAAAAAAAAACTAAAGTATCTCCCTTTAAAGGCAATAATCTCTCCGTGTAAACAGTTCAACTCATAATTTTATATCCAGCCAAGCTATGGCAAATGGAATACATTCATTTATTATCTGACTTAGCTAATCGCTCTCTGTACAGAGTTTGTGTTTTATGAACAAAAATGGTTACGGTCGACGTCATTGGTAGCAATCTTTGAAAATAACTAATAAAACAATGTAGCACAGAGATCACCCAGGCTGTTCATGTTTGGAATTTCCCGAAGTGGAGGGATGTTCATTGTACGCCTGGGCAGATCTGAAATGGCGAGCGCAGCTGGGTCACTCTCCTAGAAACTGGTCAGTCGGGACAGCGTACAAAAACATTTAAATAAACAACAAAATAATTACTTTCCTTTATTTTTATGTGTTTTGTTGTCTTCAGTGTTATTTGGAGCAACAGTGTGAACAAGAACTAAAGCGTTTGTAAATTCTGTGATTTGCTTTGCACTGCAGAAGCTCTGAAATCGCCACTTTTTTCCATTCGAAAGTGTGACATGCTATCTCTGCACATACACATGCCTCAAATTTACCCATTTGATAACACATTTTTCTACAATTGTTTCAAATTCTTGTGTATGAATTTGATTTCACCCGCCCGATGCGCCCAAACGATCTTTCGATAATAACTTAGTTGCATTTGACAATGTAGAAACAATCGTCTCGCACGTCACGCATGGTGTCCTATTTTTAGCTTCAACGCCTTGCCCAAACATAACTTGTGCATACTGTTTCAGGGGGTGGATAATTCTACTCTGACATAGTAAAATATTCGATGTCGTTAATCGCGATTGAGTGAGATTCAAGTTGAGTCTGTAAAGCAAGTTTAATGAGATGTTCTGATAGATCTGCAAGTGGTGTCCGAAAATTTGCGATACGTGTGAGCACATTGCAGAACTATTTTCTAGCAAACTTGCGATCTTTCAACCCATTCGCGCATGAATATAAGGGAGTCCCTGCGGGGGTTACACGGTGCAAACGTGTTTTCGTACAATCGAGCACGCGGTTAGACGCAGGAAAACTTTGTTGTTGCGGGGTCCGCGCCAAAGTTGACGACAGACGTGCGAGACGGTACATGTGATCACAACCTTTGAGGTAAGTTTGAGCTTTACAACGGCTCTATTTTTACTATTTAGCGTGTAGAACTTAAACCACTAATATGATTTTGTCATGTTTACAAACTGAATTCGAAAAAAATGCCTTTCTGTCAGAAAAAACGCATCCAAGTGGCAAATTCATGGGTAGAGTAGATCTAGGTACAGTCCAACGTGAAAAGAAGTTTTCGTTTTTTATTATTGTTTTGCGCCTCTTGTTAGTTTATTTTCTATTTTTTTAAATGAAGATTAGATCATGTGGTTCAGGTTCATTTGTTTTGTTGAGAATCTCAAGAAATAGCGTTTGAATCTCTCATCATAGCCAGAGCTGTCTCGTTCGTATAGCAGACGCCATTGCTGCTTTCCGCATGCGGTGTCAGCGATGCGTGCGGGACAGAAATTATGACAGATACTGGCATTTTCATTCGCACTGGAGCAGATTTTACACAGCGTGTAGTCATTTTTACATTTAGTCAAGTTTTGACTAAATGTTTTAACATAGAGGGGGAATCGAGACGAGGGTCGTGGTGTATATGTTTGTGTGTCTGTCTGTGCGTGTGTGTGTGTAGAGCGATTCAGAGTAAACTACTGGACCGATCTTTATGAAATTTGACATGAGAGTTCCTGGGCATGATATCCCCAGACATTTTTTTCATTTTTTGGATAAATGTCTTTGATGACGTCATATCCGGCTTTTTGTAAAAGTTGAAGCGGCACTGTCATACCCTCATTTAACAATCAAATTATTGAAATTTTGGCAAAGCAATCTTCGACGAAGGCCGGACTTTGTGTTGCATTTCAGCCTGGAGGCTTAAAAATTAATTAATGACTTTGGTCATTGAAAATTGTAATTAAAATTTTATTTTTTTTATAAAACGATCCAAATTTACGTTAATTTTTTCCTACATCATTTTCTGATAAAAAAAACATATAAATATGTTATATTGGGATCAAAAACAAGCTCTGAAAATTAAAAATATCAAAATTATGATTAAAATTAAATTTCCGAAATCGATTTAAAAACAATTCCATCTTATTCCTTGTCTGTTCCTGATTCCAAAAACATATAGATATGATATGTTTGGATTAAAAACACGCTCAGAAAGTTCAAACGAAGAGAGGTGCAGTAAATCGGGCTTATGCAGCACAGCGAAACCACTACCGCCCTAAACAGGCTCGTCAGTTTCACTGCGGTCATTGTTAAAAAATGCAGTGCGTTCAGTTTCATTCTGTGAGTTCCACAGCTTGACTAAATGTAGTAATTTCGCCTTACGCGACTTGTTGTTTCTTTGTGTTACGAGGATGTGTTCAGGACAGAACCACTCTGGTTTCCAATGTGTGTATCTTGGGATCTTGACGGTTGTAACATGCACTATTATGTACCTCAATGTGAGATGTAAAGCTGTGGTAGCAATTAAAATATCTGACTCCAACTGTTGCATATTTTTTTTTCAGATGCCAGGATGCTGCTAATGCTCCTATCCTTTCTGCCAGTCCAGTCAATGCTGATCCAGGAGCAGATCAGAGAGACCGGTACGTTTCTACTGTAAATAATTGTTTTAACATGTTTTTCATTAATCTTAATCTTATTATACTGGAAAGACTTTGCTTGCATGCAGTCATTTTTTTAATTTTCTGTATCCATACTGATTTGTGCAGACATTCCTAGCAAAGTCTTTTCATGGCATGGTAAGTGCAGGTTACATATGGAATCAATTATATTTATACATGTATTTCAAGTACCAAATTACCCCTAGTTGGTATGAATGGGTAGCTTCAGTTTGCTTTTCTGAGGTAGACATTTCCAAGTTTATTGGTGTCACTTGCTCCTTGTATTTTTAATTCATGATGTAAACCTTTTTAGTTACTATTTTTAATTTTTCTATTTTAAGAAAGGTTCATTTGTTTGTCCACAGATTGACACACTGGATGGGAATAGGGTGGTTGTCCGTTTCCTTAGGAAACAACAAGGATCATCGTTTGTGTGGCCTGCTGTGGAGGAGATATTTTTTGTGAAGTTTGATGAAGTAGTTGAGGTGCTGCCTGTCCCAAATCTTGACAGGCGTGGCAGACACACATTTCAATAAAAAGTTGTTTCGTTTTGACTGAAATAAACCCATGGTTAACTGATATTGGTGTTTGTGTTTGTTTGCGTTGTCCATGGTTACACGCGAGACGTTCTGTGTCATTTGATGAATATCTGCATGCATTACCAAGATTTTTCAAAGTATGTCCATATTCCTGTTTTAAGTATTCATGGAGATTCTTTAAATCATACAATTTTGCAGATAGCAATATCTGATCACTTGCTGGAAAGGTTTTCTGTACATGATGAAATGGTTGATCTGGCGTCCTCATAGTAATCCCCCCATTATGTAAGTGTATGGTATATTTTGAAACTTCTGGTACTTCTATGAAGCAATTTCTATTGTATCTCATTGGAAATTGCATGATAATCACTTGTATTTTTTATGATAAGAGTAAAAATGTGCCTCCAATGGTGTCTTGTGTTACACGCGAGACGAGGCAACCTTCAACACATTATCTAAAATTACAACATTTCCAAAAGTTTATCTTGCTTTTCAAAACCTTGTGTTGGAAAGTTGAGATGTTAAACAAACCAAACACACCAAAATATTTCAATTTTGACCAACTTTATTTTTGGGCACTCATGTCACACATCTGACCAGTTTTCAGGAGAGTGACCCAGCTGCTTTCACGGGAAGGATTGTGCCTGACAGTAAGCACTAAGCACAAATTCACCAAATCTAGACCGGCACGGTTGGCCTAGTGGTAAGGCGTCCGCCCCGTGATCGGGAGGTCGTGGGTTCGAACCCCGGCCGGGTCAAAGCTAAGACTTTAAAATTGGCAATCTAGTGGCTGCTTCGCCTGGCGTCTGGCATTATGGGGTTAGTGTTAGGACTGGTTGGTCCGGTGTCAGAATAATGTGACTGGGTGAGACATGAAGCCTGTGCTGCGACTTCTGTCTTGTGTGTGGCGCACGTTATATGTCAAAGCAGCACCGCCCTGATATGGCCCTTCGTGGTCGGCTGGTAAGATTCACCAAATCTAGTGGCTCCTATTTTTTCTTATCTTTCAAAAGTAGTGGGTCAAAGTACCCAGACTATGTTGACGAGATTTGGAATTACCACGTCAGTCGAGGCGATGTTCCACGATGATAGATGAGAGTTCGGGTGATAAAACAGAATGACAGCTTCGATGTAGATACTCTCCAAGGAACCTACGTAACCTTACAACACAGGGCTATCACAAAGTCGATAATATAATTTATATTTCGGATGGAGGTGCAAGAAACCAGCGGTGGATGTTGGGCTTTGAGAAAGCTTGAGACGAAAAATCAAAGAGCGACAGAAAGAACAGGAAGAAAAAGTATGCTAAAGAGTGTAAGACAGAGAGAGGGAAGGATAGAAAAACAAGACACACAAAAACAGACAAAAACAGAAGAAAACACATGGGAGAAAGTTAAGGAAGAAGAAATAAAGCAAGCCCGAAATCACGTATCAAAAGAAGGACAGAAGAAAGAAAGACAGTTACACTGTATGGGGTGAAGGAACAACATAAAGGAATTAGGGAACGCGGAAGAAGAACAACTAAAGAACGACAGACAGAAAGACAAACAGAAATACGGAAAGAAAAAAGAAGAACACCTTTAAAACACAACTTATTACAGACAAAGAAAGAACGAATGAAGGAAGAAACAAAGCGGGAAAGACACTACTCAGATGTGATTAATAACACTTTGATAAGAAAGAATGACAGTATGGATGTAGATATATTTCGGTAGGAGCCTACATAACCTTTTACAACAAGGCCATAATAACATGGTCGACCATACAGTTCAGCAGGGGCGTACAGGAAAATATCGGTCGATCTTTTACCTTCAAAGAAAATAAAAGGATTGACCCGGACTGCTTGCTATCTGACATTTGAAACAGCGCCAACATTTTCATATCCACATTATTTAATTCGATTCATTGTTTTGAGACTGTGTGCTCAAGGTACATCTGTGTTCTCTGTTTAAAGCTTATACATCTTGACGTATAATTCATTTCTTTGAAATTAGCCTCACATGATATTACCAGTGTCGGACGAGAGCTAACAGAAAAAAGGAAACACCGGCCAACAAATACGTCTGCGAAATCGTGATGACGTATGTATCTATAGACATCTTTCCTTTGTTGTCTTTTTCTGTCCGTCTTCCTTTGTCTTTTATCCCAAAGAGAGAGAGAGAAAGAGAGAGAGAGAGAGAGAGAGAGAGAGAGAGAGAGAGAGAGCGAGAGAGAGAGAGAGAGTGATAGAGAGAGAGAGAGGGGGGGGGGAGAGAGGGGGGAGGGGAAAAGGGGGGAGAGGTAGAGAGTATAATGATTTTATTTAGACACCAGTTTTGTATAAGCACGCACACACACGCGCGTTCAAACCAATTGTATCACTTCTTTGGCCAAACATCGCACGCTTGGCAAACGTGCATTTTTTAACGCAGAGTGTGCACACGGATAATTCTTCCATTTATATATCTCCTTTGTATCTGCTTTTAGCATCTTCTACCTATTTATCTCTACTCCTCGCGGTGCCACAGAAATGCCATACAAGCCTGGCACTTATCTACTTCTTCTTAATCAAATTCATCTCTCGCCTACAAAAAAAAGCTAGAGCGCTGATCCTATTGGCCTGAGCAATATAACCACATACCCCGACTTATTCGGAACTCCCTACCTTTGCCAATTTTGTGTTGAGGTGAGACAGGGCAACCATTTCCTTGCATTTTGGCCGAATATCGTTACTCCTGCAGCCTTTTCTCAATGGCTCGCAATCTCAAGCGGTAAATGAAATCTGTGGCTTGAATGTCTGAGAACGTGAATGCCGGAGACTGCTGCTGTATTCACAAGAAGCTCGGAGGAATGGGAGTTTTACAATGGAAGGGAGCGATTCTGTGTAGGCATTGTGTTTATGATTGAACGGGGGGGTCTTTCATTGATGAAAGTTTGATTCGATCATCCGTGGGCCAGAGCGAATAATTGCGCGCTGAGATTGTGCTGCAGAAGTTTGGGTAGGATTCCTTCCGAGGCTCACAGATTACCTTCATGGATATGCCCTGACTTGTGTGTATCGCCCACCACAATGTCAATCTCCTTTTGATCTGGTGCGCGCTATCACACAAGGGGAAAAGTTTAAGCGTGGGCAAGCACTTTTTCCAACCACTGGCAAGAAGTTCTTATTAGCGTGTGTGTAGAATACATTTAAATAGAAGGTCGAATGCGCAAATATTACGAGAAAAAAAACATGGCTCATACTCTTGAAAGTCCCATGTCGTGTCATTGAATTACGGCCTCAAAGGTAGTTAACAACCAACCCATCGGAAACTATGCAGAAAGAGAGAGAGAGAGAGAGAGAGAGAGAGAGAGAGAGAGAGAGAGAGAGAGAGAGAGAGAGAGAGAGAGACAGACAGACAGACAGACAGACAGACAGACAGACAGACCGACAGAGAGACAGACAGAGAGACAGAGAGAGAGAGAGAGAGAGAGAGAGAGAGAGAGAGAGAGAGAGAGAGAATGAGAGGGAGAGAGAGAGAGCGAGAGAGAGAGAGAGAGAGAGAGAGAGAGAGAGAGAGAGAGAGAGAAAGAGAGTGTGAGAGAGATACAGAGAGAGGGGGGGGGGGGGTATGGGGGAAGGGATATATTGAGTGATAGAGAGATGGGGGGAGGGAGAGATAGACTGACACAGAGAGAAAGAGAAGGAGACACACACACATACACAAACACACAGACATAGAGAGAACGCGAGGGAGAGAGAGGGAACGAGACAGACAAACAGCAGAAAGCGTACTTCAAGCAGAAGACATTGCTGCCCAACAAAATCAACAGAAATGTCTTTTTTTTTCACTGTCGATTACCCCGCTTTGCACGTGCAGTCAATCGCACATCCGATGCACTCCCAGCTGTAGAATGAATCCCCATTTCGCGCATTTCCCTGCTCATACTCAGTTTCATCAGAACCATTTCAGGAGTTTGAACGTTTTGTGTGTGAAGTTTTTTTTTCCCACACGCTTGTGTTGGCATAACTTGCCACACAAATTGTAAAAAAGCGATGATTTGTCGTTTTGATGATTCATATAATTATAATATTCTACCGCTTGAACAACCCCCCTCCCCTGACCCCTCACCCCTGTCACTTTACACCTCAACCCACCCTGCCCTTCCTCATCCATACCTTATACATGTATCTGTTCTTTCCCACAAAAATGCGTCTCTTTTACATATGATCTACATGTATATGGATGCGTTGGTGTTTTTCTGTCGAACATGTAACTTCAAGATATAAAAGTAAGCATAGGTTCACGGTACAACCAGTTGCAATAATGTTTAGTAGGGGGTTATTCTCCAGAGCTGTACATACACATATTTTGTGACATGCATTTTCACGTATTATAACGTATATCAAATGGCTACTAGAATGCTTTGTCTGTATTTTACTTCAGTTAGATAATGATACATGCAACATAAACATGGTGTACACTTTTGTTTTGTTGTTGTTTTAAATTTTGAGTATATATAACCTTTGGTTTCCATGTTACGATGGTGATGAACTTTGACACTCTTGTAATTTACTGAACTTTCGTTTGTATCAAGGATCTCCTTTAGAACCGTGAAGTTGTGCTGGGCGACGATGACGACGACTGCGACGACGACAACAGTGCTGCTGCTGCTGTTGCTGCTGCTGCTGATGACGACGACGACGACGATGATGATGATGATGATGATGATGATGATGACGACGACGACGACGATGATGATGATGATGATGATGATGATGATGATGATGATGAT
>NC_090245.1:66974850-66985367 GCF_037325665.1 Littorina saxatilis
AACGCGATGCTGTTGAGAGAGAGAGAGAGAGAGAGAGAGAGAGAGAGAGAGAGAGAGAGAGAGAGAGAGAGAGAGAGAGAGAGAGAGAGACAGAGAGAGAGAGAGAGAGAGAGAGAGAGAGAGAGAGAGAGAGAGAGAGAGAGAGAGAGACAGAGACAGAGAGACAGAGAGAGAGAGAGAGATGATGAAGATGATGGAACTTTATTTTACATGGATATATGTTTAAGGCTACGCCCTTTCTTACAACCTGTCCTTGCATCTAAATAATACAACATTATAATACATGACAAACGGAAAAGCAAGCCAGCAAGCACGCAAACCAAACAACCAATCAACAAATAAAAAGAAAATCAAAAAGCAATCAACAATAACGCAATAAACTGTCGAGAACATACAATTATAACAATGATTTTGACGTTGCCGGCAGTAGCACTCACAATACAAAAGTAGACGATAATGCCTACAATGACAATGCTTGAAAATAACTGTGGAAAAGCATATTAACAATAACCGTATTGTTCGCATACCGCAACCTTCTAGCGTGCAAATGACAAAACATACCCAAAAAAAAACAAAAAAAAAAACACACCCGGAAACAATGTACACGCAACACAACAAAAACAACATAACAAGTTGATCAACAATATATGAGAGATGACCAAGATATGAGATCAATCAAACCCGCCTCATACAAGCTCAGGAAAAAATAACCAAACTATGACAATTCATTGTCGGTAACACATTGCACGAAGAAATGAAGTATGGTGCTGCTCTGTGTACAATTATTATTACTTGTTTAACCCAAATCTATATTAATAGTCAGTATATTTCTTATATTCGGGGAGGACAAAAGTTACCTGTGGGATTGTTGGGTACAATCATGACATATCTTCTAGAATATACAAATGGAAGTAAACAAATGAAACAAGGTCGCCAGATGGAACTCCCGCAATACCAACACACCCATGCACCACAACCAACCAACCACCTAACAATTCAATTAACAGAAAAACTATACAAAGTTAATACGTTCATGATCGAGTGCTATTACAACTGTTCCTCCCAAAGTTCACAAGAATAGTGAAAATGTCTGTACAACTTTTTTTTCTTCTGAATATAAAAGCTATATACCTCGGCTCTGTGAACATCATCTGTCACAATAATAAAAGCAAGCACCACCCAAGGACTTGCAACAGATATAAGTGGACTAACAATTATTACCCCCTAGGTTCGTGTATTCTTTATAAATGTACAAAATATACACTGGTCTTATATATGGCCAAGAATAGTCAAATTCGATTGCTAATAACGACAATCATAAATATAAATGATTTCATTACAAAAAACACCTAAGTTTTGCGAAATTAAATACGAAATGGTATGCTCTTCATTATTTGCTTACCATTTTGATGTACAAACTAAGCATATGTAACTCAACAAAAACATTATACGAAGCGCACCAATGGAAGAGTATTCTTCTACGTTTAATACAATTATCGTTTTGGGAACATATACTCGAGGTGTTTTGAGCATACTTGACCAGTCTGCACATGGTCGTGCACGTGGTAATATAGCTGGTGAAAGTAAAACGTTTATTTGCTCATTCCTAGCAAGTTACTATTTTGCAGAATTAAGCGGCACAGAGAACAATACGACGTGTCAATGAAGTTGTATTCTAGCTTGCCAATGGTGAGCAACAATCTAAATGTACGGACCTGCTTGACATCAGCCAGGACTCTCAATATCCGGCAATATAGCTATTATGATGGACACGTGGGGGAATTCGGGGGCTGTGATTGGATGGTCTCTTCCGATCATCAAAGCATAATGCTACGGAAGTCGGCCATTTTTGCCAATATCCAAAAGCATATTGGCAATAACAAAGACGCATGGTTCCGGTTTACCCATATGTACCACACGAGTGTTTCAATCGACAACAGCATACACTGACAACGTGAAATTCTTCTCGGGAATGTTTTTCAGCTTTACAAATGTCGATAGCATACCCTTTTCTGCTAACTTCCCGATGAAACAGGACTAAACCAATTATTTTCTGTCCCTAAACACCACAAAATGCCCAAAGTCGAAAGATGTAGTACAACCAGGGGAGTAAAACGGAACAGCCGTTGTTGTGTGCCTGTGTGAGCTCAGTTGCCGACTAACACAAACTTTCGCATTCGGCTTTTCTTATCTCGTAACTCCACACTAAATACCCCACTTCCCCTCTGAAGTATTGATGTACAACCCATGGCACTAACATTCATGTAGTCGTTTATAACTGAGGTTGAACAATTCGCTTCATGACGAGACAAGTATAAATGCCATTCACCCAACTGAAAACTTCTCTGCCGTCTGCTCGCGTTGTACGGATTAGCTGTTCTCTTTTCCTCCCCTTGTTGCATCCTAGTTCTTCAGTTGTTTCTAGTTTTCCGTTGATGTTGTGTTTTGGTCTTCTTCATAAGTAGTCTTGTTCAAAATTAAAAAACTCAAACTTCTTTTTGTTGTATACGAAGAAGTCGTGTCCCAAAGAACTGAACGACTACAGACCAATCGCGCTGACATCGTTACCCTTCAAGTGTGCCGAGAAGATCGTCCTTCAGAGACTTCGACTTCAAACAGCTGACCACCAGGACCCGCTGCAGTTTGCTTACCGCAGCAACAGGAGCACCGATGATGCTGTGTTGACTCTACTACACAAGCTGCATGAGCACCTTGACCGGCCAAAATCCTACGCCAGAGTCCTGTTCATAGACTTCTCTAGTGCATTCAACACGATCCAGCCCCACCTGTTGATGGAGAAGCTCCTCGCCATGTCGGTAAATCCAGTGCTGATTCGCTGGATCCACAGCTTCCTTACGGAAAGACCACAGCGAGTCAGGGTTGGTGAGCAGTTCACCAGCACTCTGAAGACCAACACTGGGGCCCACAAGGGTGTGTGTTGTCTCCTGTCCTGTTTACTCTCTACACGGCGGACTGTCGGAGCAGTGATGCTTGCAACCTGCTCATCAAGTTTGCTGACGACTCGTCCTTGACTGGCATGATTCGCAATGACGAGTACCTATACAGAGCGGCGGTCGATGAGCTTGTGGGGTGGTGTGACAGCAACTACCTAGACCTAAACGTCTCCAAAACAAAAGAACTCATTGTCGACTTCAGGAGAGAAAAGCCAGAACTTCAACCAATCACCATCAAGGGTCAACCAGTTGAGACTGTTAAGTCGTATAAGTACCTGGGCATGGTAATTGATGATAAACTGGACTGGACTGAACACATCCGCGCTTGCTGCAAAAAGGGCAACCAGAGACTCTTCTTCCTCAGAAAACTGAAGAAATTCAGGGTGGACCAAAAAATCAAGTCACTGTTCTTTCAGTCAGTAGTACAGAGCGTCACGCTATACAACATCGTATGCTTCCTTGGGAGCGCAAAGAAGACGGATGTTGATCAGCTGGGGAAAATTATCAGAACTGCTGAAAGAATCATCACAGAAGAACTGCCAAGCATCAACTCCATCTACGAGAAGACAGCCATCAGAAAGCTAAATAAGATCCGGTCAGATCCATCTCACCCTCTCCATCCCGTCCTCGCAGCTCAGACTCCAGCCCGATCAGCATCAATGAGGTTGCGCTCCTTCAAGTGCCGCACTAACAGGTTCCTGGACTCCTACTTGCCCTCTGCTGTCTTCGACTCGTCGGCATTATACTTGTCTCGTCTAAATATCGGACCCTATTGCTACGCTGAAAACACAATAGCTGTTATTATTCAGATTACATCACACTTATTTGTTTGGGCCTGCTTGGACCTCGTTTGACCACTAGCAAGTCAAATATCTTGTGTTGTTAATATTTTAAAACACTAAATTGACTCTGTGCAATCACAAAGAGCTTTAAGTTGATATATTTTCGTAATAAAACACATGAACTAGATCTTGAGTACTATTCTTAATATAGTTTAGGACAAGGCTGTCTCTCTGCATGTGCAGTCCAACCTGCCATAGCGACCACCTCGTGATAACGACTACCTGCCCATTACCACCTCCCCGAAGAAATACCGACGAGGTTCTTTCCTATATAATTTACCTTGTCATAACGACAACCTGTCTATAAGGACCACTTTTGGTTGGTGCTTTGGCTGGTCGTTATAGACATGCAAGTTCGACTGTATATTCTAAAGTATATATATGTAACACTAGTTCCACAGCTAGGCACGGTTCTCTGCTTTCTTTATTTAACTTGTTATGAATGGGCACAGCTAAAGTCCGTCGGAGGGTCTAGTGGTGACCGTTTTTGTTTTTAATTTAAAACAAATCAAAGTAACTGTTATATAGTGCTTAAGAAGAACAGTTGTGTTGGACGAGAATTACTATCTTCTGTTAGATTATGTATTTTCTGTTTGAGCCATGAGCACATAACATTGTCTCAAATCAAGTGCACAACCATCACATGTATAACCCCAAAGAGCACCAAGCTCAACGTCATATTTTTACATATTCAGTTGAACTCTCATGCTTCTAAAGACTTCCACTCTCGTTGGACATTACCTGATCAAAACGGCGCACCTGACTCGCTAGATAGGTCAATGTGGTGCGTCACTGAGACTTCTTCGGGGTTTGATATTGACCCTGTTTTGGTTTTAACTCTCTAACATGTACTTTCTTTCTTTATTTGGCGTTTAACGTCGTTTTCAACCATTCAAGGTTATATCGCGACGAGGAAATGGGGGAGATGGGATAGAGCCACTTGTCAATTGTTTTTTGTTCACAAAAGCACTAATCAAAAATTTGCTCCAGGGGCTTGCAACGTAGTACAATATATGACCTTACTGGGAGAATGCAAGTTTCCAGTACAAAGGACTTAACATTTCTTACATACTGCTTGACTAAAAATCTTTACAAAAATTGACTATATATATTCTATACAAGAAACACTTAACAAGGGTAAAAGGAGAAACATAATCCGTTAGTCGCCTCTTACGACATTCTGGGAGCATCGGGTAAAGTCTTCCCCCTAACCCGCGGGGGGGGGGGGGGGGGGGGGGGGTGTCTCTAACATGTACTAAGGGTGGAGCCAACACGATACAGAATAGAACTTAACCCTTTTTACAAAACAAGATACTAATCGTCCTCGACAATATTTCTTCTAACGCGGTATATCATATTTGCTTTCATTTTGTTTGATATTAAAACAGACCGCCAATCCAAACACAGATGGGCTGTTAACGTTCCAAAATTCAGAATCACAAAACAAGAATTGTAGGTTACTGGAACGTTTATTTATTAACAAAAACAACAACAACAACGTTACATTTACAGTACATCGACCCAGTAGTCTTTTAAGCAGACAGACAGACAGACAGACAGACAGACAGACAGACAGACAGACAGACAGACAGACAAACACGATACAAATAATGAACTTATCTCAAAATAGTCGATGAATCTCGTTTGCAAAATGCCGACGAGGTAATGAAAAATACTACATCTTGTCAATTGCCCCTCAGCCAGACTATACAAGCCATGAGACCGGCAGACACACTGCGATAGCGTGTGATCAAGAAATAACATCCAGACACTGTGTGAAAATTGCCATGCGACCCTGTGGGGGGTCGTGCTTTTCCTATTTTCATTAAAAGCAGTCCCCGCCTGCGCACAATACAATAACTGGGTGTTTTTGTCCACATCAAAATGTTTTGTAATTGGAATCCAAAAACAAATACACTGCCAAAATTCCAAAATTCAGAATAAAAATTAACAAAAACACAAGTTAAGAATGTTATTGAAACGTGTTATATATATATTGATGACAAAACAAAACTTTACAAAAATGAGTGTAATTGGATAGCTATATACATTTCTTTTCCACAACATGTATCGTAATTAGTGCAGCATTCTCAAAGTTAAATTGGAATATAAAACAAATAAAAATGATAAATAAGGCTAACCATGACTTAAAAAGCTTGTATTTTAGGGCGCGTGGTATATTTCATACTAAAAATCTGCAATGGTATCGGAAAAAGTCAGTCAAAATCAGTATTTTTTTTCTTCTGAACTCATTACAATAATAGCCGTGTGTGGTCTGCAAACCACGTAGAACATCTTAATCTCTTCTAATGACACTGAAAAAAGAGGCCTTTGTCTTTGCTGTCATACATTTTCCATGCAATGTAGATAGCCCGTGACACTGAAGATCTTATTGCTGGCAAGGAAACATGTAGGTCAAGGTCATGACATCTGCCAGAGACGATGAGAGACTGTGCCACTAAACGCTTGAGAGCAAGAAAAATTAAGAGAGTGGAAATTTCAACACCCAAACACATACAAAGCATGAAAACAAACACACACTGATTATACACAACAAAATAAGGACAATCTCGAAGTCTGTAACAACATATTCAACAACAAGACAGTTGACACTGCACGTCAGATCAAAAACATTTCTTCGAAGAGGTCTCGGTTCGTACTGCAGTTCAAATAATAAGTTCAAAAAACCCGTATACTCAAGTCTCTGAAACTCATTATATAGCCTTACAACTGGGGTCACAACCATATTATTTTTGAAACATTGCTTCTCCCAATCTCATTCTCCCAATGATAAGTTACGCGCAAGAGGACAGTAAGATTTGTCATCCATTATTATGCTGTGTCTGTTTTCCATATGGTTCACGTATTGAGGTTGAGTTGATTTTCTGAGGTTTTGCCAAATGTTTTCTGGTGTCCTGGACATTTACCATGAGCAGGAATGTTACCGCATGATCTACATGAAATACAAGGGGTTTGATACTACTTTGATACTGATTAATGTCATAAATATATCTCTCCTGCTACAGCGTCTCTCATTTTTGACACTGACGCGTCACCTGATAAGCATTATGCCCTTTTGAGATTCATGTGAAGACAACACGCCCCTTTTACAACGTACATATCTATTGCGCATAAATATTAGTTACTTTACAACACACACAAAAACCACCAGGGTTTCTAATGATATCACCACATCACTCCAGGTGAGTCAAGGTTGTCCTAAACTGTTCACACACTGTTTCTGGAAACGATGCATTGATGACGAGTATGGACATCTTCATGCAACGCATACGTGTTTGACAACACGTTCTTGTGTTTTCTAGGCGGCTAATAAGCAAACGCCTCACAGCTTCCACAACAGGTTCACTGCTTTTTCACCGAGTACTACGTGCATCTGCCTCGACAGAGGCCACAATGATCCAAAGAGGACACGAATCGTCCTTGGCCATTTGTCAGTAAGAATTCGTACCAGCACACTGCAGTGATGTCCTCCAAAATAATTCCTCACCATCCTTCTTCAGTTGTCCAATGTTAGCCTTGTCGCTATGTCACAGAGTTGAACATGTCACTGCTCCCTCTAGTCAAAGCAATGGACTCAGTGGTCTTCTTCAGTTGTCCAGTGTTAGCCTTGTCGCTATGTCACAGAGTTGAACATGTCAAGAGTGACACTGCTCCCTCTAGTCAAAGCAATGGACTCAGTGGTCTTCGCCTGCTGAGTACTAGCTTCAGAAGTGTCAACGAACTCTGAAAACATTAACATTCATCATGACACTGCTCAGGTTTTCAACAAAACAGCTGTCTCGTATCCGTCATACTGCTCTCCGATTACCCGGAATTCACTAGAGACGAGAAGAGCAACAGAGCAACCACCCTATTCAGCTCAAAACGTACACCATTGCCGGGTGATTTAATTTGGTATCCTAGTGCAGAAGTCCAACATCTCTCTTGAAATTACAATTCTCATTGACGAACTCGTTCTGCGATGCGTCTGTTGTGTAACTGAAGACAGAGCTCTCTTGGCAATAGACGAACTAAGGATGTCTGGTGTTTGTGGGTTGTGAAAGAGTGAATAATCTTGCTTTTAGTGAGGCAAGCTTTCTACACATGCTCCTTGTCAAAGTGTTTCAAACACAACTCTCGCTCGTGACTGTCCTATGCACTCCTTCACAACCTATTCAAACCTGACAGTGGTATTTCCGAACATCGTCTATTCACAAGCACAGTGTTAAAGTCAATGATACAAGCAAAGACATGACTGATGATGTAAAGGTCTGCTGCGAGTGTAGAGATGTGCTGGAGCCCCCACCTGCAATCACATGTGAGAAACATTTCATTAGCTGGAATTGAGCGTGTTTTATTCTCGTTTTGCTATAATATAATCGCTTGACAAAAAAAGCAAGTCGCGTAAGGCGAAAATACAACATTTAGTCAAGTAGCTGTCGAACTCACAGAATGAAACTGAACGCAATGCAACGCAGCAAGACCGTATACTCGTAGCATCGTCAGTCCACCGCTCATGGCAAAGGCAGTGAAATTGACAAGAAGAGCGGGGTAGTAGTTGCGCTGAGAAGGATAGCACGCTTTTCTGTACCTCTCTTCGCTTTAACTTTCTGAGCGTGTTTTCAATCCAAACATATCATATCTATATGTTTTTGGAATCAGGAACCGACAAGGAATACGATGAAAGTGTTTTTAAATTGATTTCGAAAATTTAATTTTGATCATAATTTTTATATTTTTAATTTTCAGAGCTTGTTTTTAATCCAAATATAACATATTTATATGTTTTTGGAATCAGCAAATGAGGGAGAATAAGATGAACGTAAATTTGGATCATTTTATAAATAAAATAATTTGTTTACAATTTCCAGATGTTTAATGACCAAAGTTATTAATTAATTTTTAAGCCACCAAGCTGAAATGCAATACCGAAGTCCGGGCTTCGTCGGAGAGTACTTGACCAAAATTTCAACCAATTTGGTTGAAAAATGAGAGCGTGACAGTGCCGCCTCAACTTTCACGAAAATCCGGATATGACGTCATCAAAGACATTTATCAAAAAGTGAAAAAATCGTCTGAGGATATCATACCCAGGAACTCTCATGTCAAATTTCATAAACATCGGTCCAGTAGTTTAGTCTGAATCGCTCTACACACACACACAGACAGACAGACACACACACATACACCACGACCCTCGTCTCGATTCCCCCCTCTATGTTAAAACATTTAGTCAAAACTTGACTAAATGTAAAAAGGCACAAAGAACGATTATTAACACGTTCTAAAAGTAATAAGCAACACATGTTTAAGATTATACTAATTATGGCGAATAAGTGCATTAGCTTGTGTATCATGCCAGCTTCCCTCATTTTGCTCCAAACTTCATTCTCAACTTATCGGATGTATCAGCTTGATGTGTGTCTGTCCGCTATAGAGACCATTGGGTCGATATACTTTTGAATGCTCTGTTTTGTCAAAATCAAACGTTTCACAAACATCCTTCATTTTTTGTTTAATTTTGAAACGTTAGCGGTATTTTTGTTTTTGGATTTTAGCTTATGTATTTAAGGCAGTTTTGTGTGTGCTAGTCGACCTGTAATAATAATAATAATAATAATAATAATAATAATAATAATAATAATAATAATAATAATAATTGTCAGTAAGTACTGGTGTCACATGACTGATGTGAACCAGTTGATTGGCTAATGGCGATGCGCTTAAATCTGTTAGCGCACTCTTGGAGTGCGCTAACTTTTCCACAGAGCGTATTCTTACGCCCTTTGCCAAAGCAAGACTGTACTCTCATCCTCAGAATTAATTAATGACATGTAGCTTATATTCTCCACAATACCAAATGACCATAAATTCCCTGCTTCTCAATTAAAGCAGAAGTGGGTTTTTTTCTGACAGATTGCATGTGCCTGTGCCAGTGCCAGTGATCTAAAACTAGAAGCCGCTGTGTTTCATCTCATTTTCGCCGACTTGCATAGATTCTTCTCATAATATGCCGTGTTAGTGGCATGTAGCTTATCATCCACATTTCCAAATGATGAGTTAGTATACAATTCCCAGCGGCTAACAGAAAACACAAGTGTTATTCCGATAACGTACACAGCATTTGGAAGACTGATTCGATCGACTCTAGCAGACTACACTGAAATACGACTGCATCAGTTCAGTAAATGAATGGTTTCCGAATTATTATTTCAAGGCAAGAACAATCGTAATCGAAAACGTGTAGGGTTCAGAACGTTCTTACCATATAATTATAAGACTTATTACCAGGCTGCCTTATTCGTGCAGACTCAGTGACAGTGCAGACTGCAGTGGTTCGATTGTTCTAGCCTAGCAGTAGCAGACGACATAAACCCCGCTCAGCAAATTAACATGTTGGGCAAATGTGAACGAAAAAACGATGGGGATATAATACGTGTAGGGTTCAGAGCATTCTTACCGTTCATATTTAGTATCAGACTCCCCGATGAGTGAAGATACAACACGAGATATATGCCACATTTATTTTGAAAATGTGCGAACAGTCGAGTCCTTCGTGTCGTGGGGTAGTCAATTCAAGGGGAGTCACTCCGCACAGTCAATCCATCGACGCTCGACTGAAGGTTTCGAATCGCAAATAATGAAGAGCAGAGTCCTTTCTCAGAGTTCAAATGAGGTCTCTCTGAAAGATCATCACTGTTCAGCTTTAACACTACACTGG